>NC_140487.1:11625000-11807500 GCF_964271855.1 Acomys minous
GCTTCTGGGATGTACCCATGTGTCTCTGTATCCTAATGCTAAAATTACCTGCTTCCATGCCTGATCTTAATGGAAATACTGGGAATATGAAGGCTAGCCTTCATACTTACCTGGAAGTTATTTTGCCTCTCAGCCCTTTTCTCAGTCCCCTGCCCTCTGTTGATACTAGTTATTATGTTCTTTTACCAAAGTCTATTAAAACTAGTCTCTAGTTTACTTGCACACAGGAATGAAGATAGCCCACATTTCCTCCACTATTTATTTAATCCCGATGTCTTTCTTTCATTTATCTCCTACTTTTTCTATTTACAGGTAAAAATAACCATGTTCACACACAAGAAATCAGAATAAGGAAATCAGACCTTCATCAGTGCCTTTTAACTCTGTACTTTCTTTTTACCTGTTTTAAAAATCCTAAGAAAGAATTTACTTATATTCTACAAGGAAGATGGTAAGCACTTAAGGAATGAGAAAACAAACTATTATTCAGTGTCACTCTAATATGTCTTACATGCAAAAAATATTTCAAAGGTCATTAGCCACAAAGACATAGCTAAATATATTTTTAAAGTAAATAAAAATAAGCTCTGAAAACATCTTCTTTAATATTTGTAGAATTGTTAAATATTTAACCTTTAAAGGATTCCTTTAATGCATCATTTTTTTTAAATGAATGATTTGGCATAAATAGTACTTCTAGCTGCCAGGAGAATATTTCTTATATTATTTTTTTCATTCCAGTCTATTTTATTATAATGATAACAGTAGAATAAAATACATAATATCAACATCAGAAAATCACAAACTATCAAAACTTAAAATATATTACTGTACTATTTCATGCTAAAATTCAATAGTGTACTAATTAATTTTTAAAGGAATCTGTTACTCATAATGAAAACAAAATAATCTAGAATAAAACACAAGACATAAGAATAAAGGTCGGATCACATTTATAACATTTTAAAATCACACATTGGAGTGAAAGAAGTAGAAGATCAGATTATTAATAGCCACAGCCAAGCATAATGCTCTTCCAGCAATCTTTAATCATGGGGGAGAACTTCCTGTTTCACAAATTATTTGATGACATCTTCAGAAGTTCATTTTAATGTCTGTGCATAAATATTGATTTACTGCCTTTGAAATGGCCTTTAAATGATACAACCAGACAGAGGTAAGTGACAGTCATGGTAATATGTGGACAGAGAGAGGAAGTTGCTGAGTCTAAAAGATATGGTGAGCAGAGGGGAAGCTAAGCCAGTGCTCCCCTGGGATCGCGTTACTATTTGAGCCATGAACTGTGACTTGCCTCAAGCTGAAGTTCTCTTGAACTGATCCTGGACCAAATGAAGTTACACCCTGGAGCTTGGACTGCCAAATAAAGAGCGAGCGAGAAAGGAATAAGGAAGGAAGGTGGGAGAGAAGGTGGAAGGAAGGGAAAGGGGGATGCAGAGGGAAGGAAAGAGAGGAGGAGAGAAAGGGCAAAAAAAAAATTCTGCTAGAAATCATCATAGGTAAGAGGAAGGCAGGAGACACAAGCAGGAACCAGGGGACATCAGTGGACATTTGGGTCCTTAGCTTCATTCTGACCTCAGACCCACGTCTTGTATATTCTTCATGAGAGGACACCAGTGTCTGTGACAAAATACAGAGATTGTCGCTTGTCAAATTCTCCAGGAAAACTCTCTTCTGAGCTGAGGTGTCAGCCATATGTAATGCGGCCAGCTTTTGTTAGAGAGGTAAACCGAAAGAAGCCACAGTCAAAGTAAAGACAAACTTCTGCCCACTTGTCCACCTTTCCCATGTCCTGCTGTCTCCCTCTCTACTCTCCTGTAGCTACATACATTTCCACTCATGTTTCAGCCCATAGAAAGATCGTGGTGGCTATTACACCTTGTACAGTACATTGTATTAGCTTTTTATGTTTCCACATATAATTTTGCCCATGTGCCAGAGAAATTATAAGGTCCTCATAACATGGTTACCAGAAGTCTGGGTAATTTAAAACCAGTGATATATAGTTCTATAGCTAAGAGCTGTCTAGCTGGAAAATGTGAAAATTACTTTCTCCTGTACTCCAGAACAGTCAATTCAGTCTATTGTTTGCAAGTCACATCCACTGTTTCTGCTCTAAAACTCAAGCATCTTAGAAACACTTGAGCTTTCAAGTTGTTTGCAATAATTTTAGACATCTAAAGTAGGTGAAAGAACTCCAGTGGCAAATAACGTAAGCTTAAAACTATACTTTATCCCATTCTTCCTTCCAGGCGGTGGTCTACTAATTACATCATCCAACATCCATGTACTCATTCATATACCTGTCCATGTAGCTGTTCTCTGAGATACAAAGTTGCTTGTCCAAACTGATCAGCAAGTTTTACAACAAAACCTCATTTTCTTAGCTATTATTACAAACTTAATTTAAAAAACACAGAATGTTACACATTTTGTCTTATGTATATAATGCCAGGATATTAATATAACATTTCCTTAATTGTGAACATTACAGAGAGCACTAATATATTATCATAGAATAAACTAATGAGTTAGAATTTTATGTTTATCAAATATTCATGTATTTGATTTTAAATTGATTTAAATATTTTTTTTAAACTTTCAAAATATTTCTCTTTTTTTCTTTTTTGATTTTTCAAGAAAGGGTTTCTCTGTGTAGCTTTGGCTGTCTTAGACTCACTTTGTAGGCCAGGCTGGCCTCGAACTCACAGCGATCCATCTGTCTCTGTCTCCCCTAGTGCTGGGGTTAAAGGTGTACAATCACCACTTCCCAGCTCAAAATATTTCTCGATGGAATTCCATAGTGAAAATTGTCTGATTTTGTAGCGAAAATGATCAGTTCTACTGCCTAACTTTCTTTAAGATATAAATATGTGTATCATATATACATACCCACATACATATAGGTATTATGCATAATTCTAGGTAAATATAAAATACATAACAAAACCCAGAAGCAGGCATTAGAAACCTGCTTTTGAGGATTTGTTAGGGCAGTCCAAGTGACTTCCAAGATGGTAGAGACTATGACTGTTGCCTTTCATTGGTTCTAGAATGTAGGGTTGGACTATATTGCTGGAGATACTAAAGACTTAAGACATAAGCCTTAAATTGTTTGAGAAGTATCTGATCAGAAAGTCTTTGCTGTGGTACAGCTTGTATGGTTCCAGAACATACTACACATGGGAAGAAAGCCATTAAATAGTCTCACGCAGTTGCAACACCTATGAAACATGAAAACAATCAGCCTGGCAAGATGTGTGTAACCATAAAACCAATGGTACTCACAGACTTGTGGCAACCAAAGGCTGTCTAATCGGATGTAAGGTCCACTCACCAGGAAGGAAATTATCTTTGGTAATCAAAACTAGCTCTTCGGGGTAGTGAGGTCATGGGCACAATTCCTTGCTATACTCTAAATTTTAACTTTATACCAATAAATGTAGCTACAATCCCTCACCAACAAAGCAAACCTAGACCACAGGCATCCACAGATGGACACAATGCAGAGATCAACAAATCGTGGAAAGCCCAGCCCCAGAGTATGCACCCCTATCCTAGTTTCTGCTCCAATAGCTGCAAAAGCCAGAATACTGGGAATTCAGCTGTGAAACAACCTCTCCTAGAAAGGCTGCATAAATAAGACCCAAACAATGGCAATATCAATAGAAATACTAATGTCAAATGGAAAATATTTTGTAGGGTCCCATTCTTAGACAAAGAACTACAGGCAGCTATTGACTTCTAGGAGAAGGTGAGAACTAGCCTCTCCCAGGTATTATACCCCTAATTTGTTCCCTAATACAGAGTGGTCATCTCTGAAAACGTATACATACAAAAACAGATTCATCGGGTTCTTTCTATCATCTCTCTCTCTATCTATCTATCCATCTATCTATCAGCTATCTATCATCTATGACACACACATTTATGTAAATAATAATAATAAAAGAAAAAGAAGTTATAAGCTTCAGAGTTTGTAGGCATGGGTCAGGTTCTAGGAGAGAGTAGAAGAGGATGGAGGGATGAAAAGAAGGGAAAGATGATCTAATTCTATTTCAATTAAAAACACCAAACAATAAATATTGTTGAAAAATGTTTTTTTATGAGATTTGTCTCAGAAAACAAAACAGAAAACCTCCAACTGAAGCAATTTTGTTTATAGATGGGTATTGTGATTCATTAAAATAAACAAAATATATGGTATTAAGAAGGGTGGAACTAATTGCTCAGTTTCTCTGTGGTGACTTTCAGAATAACACTTTCATCTGGATATCCAAATCCACATAACTAAATCTTTGTCAACAAAGACAGAAATAAGTATTCCCTTTACTGTGTTAAACTTTGGGCTATAATTTCTAAAGCAAATAATTGCAATATACATAGTATGTACTTTTAATAAAATGTGTTAATGTTTTAATATCAAGAAATAGCTATATCATCTTTATAAAATAGTGTTGTTAGAAAAAGAAAGCAACAGAGTGTATTTAAGAAGGGATTCACTAGGATGTTTTTCACTACTAGTTTTAAGAAACCAGGCATTGCCTGAAACATCATTATCAGTGCTATCATGAGTTCTGCAATATATATTTTAGGTTTTTGGATTGTTTTGTGCTATATACATGGATCCATATTAAAATGATTTTTAAAGTAATTTTTTTACTACATGATTTTCAAACATTGCATGCCCATACTCAATTTTGTTATTTTAACTTTCCAATGAAAGGCAGATGTTGTACCTTTGCAATGCAGTTTCAAATGTATCATTTTTCAATTAATGCGAAATATAATTTTAACCAATATCTCCTTGAAATATTTCCCCTTGTCGTCTTATTGAGTGTTTATCACCTAGCCACTGGGCTGCTAAATTCTATTTTAAAAGAAATCTTTCTAGAAATTATTACACAAGTTAATTAAAAAGAATGGAACAAGAGGAATGTTTAACAGCCATTTGCCTGTAAGCATGCTTAGCTTAATTTGCTCATGGATGGTGCTGCGATGGGTCTAGACAGACATTAACTCAGACTCTTACAGTGCTTCTAATGGAGAGTTAATAACCATCTCCTGCTCATAGACTTCCAGGCATGGTACTAATGCCGACACAAGTCTTCAATACTCATCAGCTTGCTACTAATAAGACTGAGTGACAACCCAAATGCAGGTTGGAGAGAGCGTGCCCAGCCACAGACATGGGTTCAAGCCTGCCTATTACCCTTCACCCCACTTATGTAGGAGACGTACACATTACCTTAGATACTGCACTTCCGTGCTTGTAAAATGATAATGGAAACACATAACCAGCAGAACTCAACACTTAATGATGTTTTATCAAAGCAAATTTTTATGGTGGGAAGATAGTGAAGGAATGAACAAGCAGAAAAGATGTGTATTTACAGCTGGCATGTAAAACTACAATAAGATGGTTATAACAAATGGGAAAATATAATGACAACATAACTGTTTTATTTCTTATAATATGCAGTGACAAAATACATTGCACTTTACTACATAATCATTGAACTTGATTTTTACTTCATCGTTTAGAAATTACCTTTAATTAGAAATAGTAAATAGGGGATAACAATTGAGATGTAATATGGAAGATTTTATTTTTCAATAAAAAATAAAATAAAATAAAATAAAAATAAATTTAAAAAGAAATAATAAATAGAAATGCTTGCTTTGGGTGTGTATTCTGAAAGCAAACAGTATCCTAAAGAAGGGATAGATCCCACTGAATGGATTCTTAAATGAAATACGCATTTCAGCATCATGTTCTGTATTTTGATTCAATAATGCACATCTAACCTTCTAATAAAAGGGTATTATAATTTGCCTTGATGGTATGCATGCATATATTCATTTAGATATGTAGTATATACTATGGAATATAATATTTGTGATCATGGAAGTTAAGTCTAGGAAATAATATTTTTGAAATTAATTAAAGTATTAGAGAAAATTGGAAGTTGTATTTTGACTATAATAACTAGCCTACTTTGAAAAGGAAGAATAATGTTATGCTTAATTATGCTATACAAAACATGAAATGATATTACTTTCTAATTTTTCCAGTTTTTTTCCATCGGGGCAGAAAGCACTTGCGGTTGAGGACCTAAGTGGATGTCTTGACGCAATACTTGAGGATGCTTAGGACAGAAGCTTTCCTTTGAAGTCTGGATGTCCCCTGGGAACTGCTTCCCCCGCCCCCCGCCCCCGAGAGGTGGGCAGTAGTGATAGCTGGCTCACAATCTCATGCTTCAAGACTAAGCACAAAACAGAGAACGGGCATTATACAGTGACTGGCTCATAAATGTAAACACATTGCTTTCACTTGCCAGAGGCCCTTAAGGAGAAAGAAGGAGAAAGAGTACACATCCATTGGAAGATTACATATACAAACACAAAGCACAGCAACAAGGCTCATCAAATTCTACCAGTTCAAGCAACAGTGTCATCTTAACATCTCTGAAGCAACTGTACTATTTCTTGAGGGATCTGAATACTAATTAGAATGTTTTGAATAGATGCAACTATGTTTTTCAGTGTACTTTTTGCCTTATTGATGTGTACTACTTTTAACATTATCCCTAATGTTCCATACACTTGATGTGGTTCTATTGTCATATACACCGGAACACTATTTTAAAAAAATAGGCACAGAAGGTAAAATAAACACACATTCATATATATCCATGCACACCTACTTTGCTGCCAATAAGTGGAGAGAGAAGGCCAGAGGAAAACAGAAGCAGCGTCGCTTTCCATGATAATGCACATTAGTGTGTACAATTATGAAGAAAAGGAGCACATACTGCTAAGGTTAAAGCATCAGGACTTGACGTTTAGAAATCTTTGTACTTCCAATTTTCACACATTTGCACACCACACTTAATACATTCATTTGAGGCATCCAACTATGTTTGTTCACATGGTTAGTTTTCCATGTCAGAATGCTTCTCTGAAACAAGGTGTGTAGGACCATTTCTGCTTTATAAATCTCAAACGCCCTGGTGTGTGTTGTCAGTATTTTATCTTAAATGAAACTAGAAGAGCAGCGTCCTAAACTGAATGCCATGGGGAACAAACCCTTGAGCAGGTAACTAATAGGGACCCAAAAACCTTGAACTCGTGGCCAGATGGAGTCGGTGTTTCCAGGGAACGCACTTCTGATGTGTGGGTTCTCAAAGACAGGATACATAGAAATAGACACAGAAATACCCCCTCTCAAATAATATGAAATATGAGTTCTTATTAATACTGTTAAATAACAAGAAACAGCTTTATATTTCAAATTGGCATGTAAAGATAAACTAAATCAAAATAACAAAAACAGTACTTCACAATGTAAGTATGTATAACAGGAATGCTTTTTTAATTACTGGAAATAAGTTTGTCTTACTTTTCGATTTCTGTTTTAACTTCTAGAACCCTGAAATGCAAGTGCAAATACTGAGTTTGACAAATATCCACCAGAGAATTCTTTGTTCATTAGAGGAAATGTATTTGAAATAATGTAAGCTTAAAAATGCCTAAAAGATGTCAGGTTAACAATATAAGTAATCACAAAATTGAGAAGGATTAAAGAGAATCGAGCTATTATCATTTGTTACAAAGCCTGCTGGAGAGTCAAAGAGAAACAAATTCACTTGATACATTTGGGAAACATACACTAGCATTTAATAGGTATTTTTCAAAAAACTATATTGTTTGTTCATTTTTTTAAAAATAGCTGAAGAAATAGTATAAAGATACATTCTGCTTATGAAAATGTACAAAACCAGGTGCATTAAAATTAAAACTAATGAGATAAACTATATGCCTATTTCACTTCACAATAGCTGCACATATTTTAAATGGCTCAATTAAAGTTTATTCAGACTAGATAATTGATCCAATGTGGAGAATGATGTCAGCATTAAATATTAAACGAGAAAATATTCTGAGAATTTTTCTTGTAGAAAGATGAGAGCTATTCAATGGCATATAAATAAGTGAAAATATATTTTACCTTTATTTTTCTAATTTTTCTGAGTTATGAAATATGATACATGTATATATTTATGCTACCCATACATATGTCACTGATAAAGTTTCTTCGAAAGCTATAGTTAGGTTTATATTAAAAATTGTACTTGGCAATACAATTTGAAAATTTTCTGCATTGCAAATGTATATTGATGCAATTTATAAAAGTATGTGTGTGAATTTTATATCCATAATACCTCCACATAGCTAACATATATAATACATTATACACTATAATCAATATACAGTATAATGACACAAATAATTTTAAATATAAAGGCTGGCTTACTTTAAATAATTATTAATTTAGTCTTATTCTACCAACAAATATCAGAAAATATAAATCTGTACATGTAGGTGGGACTTAGTTGATGTTGGCTTTTTGTGACTTGTATGTGTTCTTTCTCTGAAAGTGTAGAAGTTTCTCAAGAAGCAGAAAGAATTGGTCACATTTTGTTTTATTTTTAGAATGAATAATTATCTTAGCAGTCAAAAACTGAGTTATCCCTAGACTTCTTAGGAAAGGCTTCCAATATTTTTTCCCTTATCATTGTTGGTTTGTTTCTATCAGGGCTGCTGATGGCTACAGAGAGTATCTCCCTGGGATTTGCCCTCACTGTTACTGCACAGACCAGCCAGCGTCAGTTGCTCTGCTATGTGTCATAGAAACACATCCTGTGAGTCAGGTCTTCCTCTGACTCCCTTGTTTCCTTCTGTGCATCAGTTCCGTGAGCTTGTCGCTGCACAGTGCTAAACCACAGACTGAATGAAGCTTCTGTGCCAACCTCTTTGCCTTGGAAACTACGAAAAGGAGCTAGCAGCACTGTCACACTGCTTCCTTTAAAAAAAAAAAAAAGATAAATATAGAAAACAGGTTAAGGCTAGCTCCTGAGAGAGAAGTGTCAAGAGTCAAAAGAACACAGATACACTGACAGGAACGTGTTAAATTTTACCCCGATAACAATGGTTCTCAAAGCATTGTTAAACCTGCACTAAAATCACTCAGGAGATATTTGCATGCTTAATAATTACTAACTTAACCATCCTAAGAAAGACAATACGTTTTTCTTCCAGGATGCTCGAATTTCCAAAGAAAATTCTGAGGAAGATATGTCATCCTTTTCTAAGAAATCCTAACACATGTGATAGCTACTGTAAAACAATAGCACTTTTTATCTACTGCTCAGAGCATCAGAGATCAAGCATGTGAAAGGTTCACTTAAGTAGCATAATATAAAATAAAAAAGAACAAGCTAAAAATAAAAATAGATAATTAACATCATTTTTCATATAGTAGAATAAAAGCATACATTGCAAATCACCCTACCAGAGGTCATGATAACACCATCTTTATTGTTGTCGTTGACAGCAAATGTAGTCTATCTTAATTTTTATCACCTATGTATTCACTGAGCTTTTATGGCCACCGAAAACTTAATTTTGATGGAATCATAAAGGTCTGTTGCACTGTGTGTATATTTATGAACATAGCCGACTCTTGGACACATGTAGCTCGTTATTCTTGACTGGGAGGGCTTATGACTATTGACGTTGTCAACTTTTATGTCATTACTCATCACTACTTACCGAGAGTGCTAATAGTATACCGCCATGGAGTTTGTGTGTGCTGCTGTAATGTAAATTCCGACACTGCTGGCATCAGTCACTAATCTGCTTCTTTCAGTTCATGTCACGATGATACATCATAGCGCTTCAGTCCTGTCATCTCAGCTTTTAAATAGACCTACCTTTTCTCAACTTTACTATGAATTTTTTTTTGTTTAGACTCTAAGTGCATTTGAAAATTATGAGCAAACTGAGTTCTTGCAGTGCATTCAAAGCAATTGCTGGGGTGAAATAGTCCTTCCAAAATTTAACCATTAAAATATAATAGTTCTAAATGAAAAAATAAATTACTACAAGATAACTTTAAAATTTGATTTTGAACCATTAATAATTAGAGTTCTATGGGTCCTGACAATGAATGAAACTCTTTCTAAAGGTAATTTTACATTGTTTGAAGTCCAGGGGTTTTAGGCTACCCATCCTGGGCAGTGGGACACTTCTTGGCTACATTACTGCTACACCTATGTCCTGTGACAGTTTCCTTCTCTTTACTTTGTTTTTAAATTTTCTTACCTCCAACTTAATGCATTCGTGCATATTTCATGATGTCGGCTATACATTTTATAAGGCCATCTCAGATTTTTCCATATTTTATATGCTTGTGTTTAACTAATGTTACAAAAGTAGAATTTAAATTTAGTGATTATCATTTGCCTTCTTTTTTCCTTCAACTAGGAAAATGGCCAATTCTGCCATAAAATCTTTAAGAAGTGGGAGGATATTTCCCTCCTCTTTCTCTTGTTATAAGTCACATCTCATCCCACTGACCTACAGGAACACCCTTCAATGCCCTTTTATTCCTATTGATTCAAAATTTAATCATGCTCTATATTTTTCCAAACATTCCTTTAATTAAATTAATCAATTAATTAATTTTTAGGGGGTTTCAATACAGAGTTTCTCTATGTAGCCTTGGTTGTTGTGGACTCACTTTGTATACCAGGCTGGCCTCCAACTCACAGTGATCCACCTGCCCCTGTCTCGCCAAATGCTGGGATTATAGGCCGGCACCACTATACCCACCTTCCCAAACATTCTTAACAGACACTGAATTTTAATTTCAAAACAAATTCTGAATGTGTTATATAATTTTCTTATAATTAGAGAAACTTAAGGAAAGAATTGGAATCACAAACTGGAATCACAAATAGTACTTTCAGAACTATTTGAAAGTAATGAAATACTTTGAAAGCAATTGCTAAAATGTCTTGTCATTCACATAACTGTACACAGAGAAGGCCAGCTGGCCTATATGTAGAAGGAACACATTTCATGGCTAAGAAAGGAAGCATTTGCATTTATGAGAGGACATTATTAAAATAAATAAATAAACTACTAGTATACTAAATTTCTACATATATATGATTGTTTATTTCTTTTCTTTTTATGAGAGATTATAAGGCAGAATTCAATAGTTAAATATTTCTATTATTTTCTGTAACATAAATGCAAATGATAAACCCTTTTTCCTCTTTTATTTTATTTTTTAAAAGATTTATTTATTTTATGTATATGAGTACACTGTCTTCATGCATATCAGAAGAGGGCACCAGATCATATTACAGCTGGTTGTGAACCATGTGGTTGCTGGGAATTGAACTCAGAACATCACATATCACCACACTGTTCCCAAACTACCAGTATCAAACCTCAAAATGACAAAAGTTTTTGTTATAATGGCTCCTATTTTTTTTCAGACAATTTTCCCACCAGGAGCACAAAATCCATGGATTGTGGCTTCCACAGGACTGCCTCCTTCTCAAACCCAATATGACTTTCTTTCACATGGTGACAACCTTCTGACATGCTACCAAATTATTTTGGTGATAACAAGAATCCCATTTTATATTATCACTTTTATTAATTACAAAGAGATAAAGGTTTTATCTATTTATCATGACTTTTCTTATTGGAAATCGCATTTTTGCTACAGCAGTTTTCTACAATCCAAACATTTTGTAGATTGAATTACACCAAGCTCAACTGGTTTTATCTTTATGGAAAAAAATTACCCAGAACTCTGCCTGTTTTATATCCATCTGATCTGCGCATGGCTTCATTTTCTTCATATTAAGCTGTATGACTAATGATAGGATCCTGCTGCCTTTGCTCTGTCATCTGTTCTGTACATGTGGTCACTACCTTCTGTCTTCTTTGTCATGATTTAGCAAAACCATAACCAAACAATATATAGAAACTATATAGTTTCTCCTAGCTTCATGTGAGAATGTGAAAAGCAGTGTATGGGCCTAAAGGCCACTCATCGAATATGCTAAGCACCTTTGACAAAAGCTGTTCATATTGAGACATAAAAAACAGCAAACTTTATTTCAGTTGCCCCTTTATGTATGTAGGAAGAGTGACATTGAAATAGGTGTTCTTGCTCATTGATTCAAATGTGACATGTTATACGCATAGATGTAGCTACTTCGTGTCTCTTTCTTCTTTTACATTCTATCATAGAAATAATCAGAAAAATATTTCTGTCAAAAGAAGCTTGTGAAGTATGAAAATAAATTTTATATAGAGAATTGCCAACAATTTATTTTTAAGTTATATATATCAAGGGGGACAATGTGGAGGATATTTGAATGTCAATTTAAATTAAAAGATATTTTAAATTATTCTGAACTAGGTGATAATTACCCCACTCTAACCTGGTTTAGAGGGTTATAACACTTTGGAAATACTCCAAATGTTTAATTCATAGTCCAAGAATCATATTATTGATAAAGGCTCTCCTACTCACTTCTGGTCATTAGTTCTAGAAAGATCTTACAAAGGGCATATTGACTGTGCAGACCCTGTGAAAACTGACAGTGGTGCTTCAACAAAAATTTTGACTGGATAATAAAGCAGATACTTTGTCTTTCAGACAACATTAAAGTATTACTATGATTTTATTCTATAATTTTATGAAGTGAAAATTTTCTCACTGGTTATATTTCAGACGTGGGTCAAGTGATGTTTCGATGAATTCAATATTAAAAATACATAAATATTATGCACCATTGCCATATTCCACCAGTCATTAAAATCAATAGTCAAAGGTGACTAGGTTGCCATTATCAAGAATATAATGGTAGCTATGAATTTATCATGAACATTTGTCTGTCTAAAATTATACTGGACTTTAGATAAGACTTTAAACGTAGAATTAAGACAACAGATAGCTCAAGACAAAAATCAACCAGCCAGGGATTGAGAGATGGCTCAGAGGATTAAAGTACATATTGCCTGTTCAGATGACCTGAGTCAGGCTCTCAGCATCCCTAAGCAGGCAACTCACAGATGTCAGTAACTTCAGCTATAAAGACTTCAGCTCTGGCCTTTATGGTCACCTGCACTCACACAGATGATTAAATAAAATGAATTTTTAAAAGGTCTAATCCTGACATAGTCATGGAAGACAGACATAGGTGTGGATCCCTGAATACACCACCCTGCCTACAGGTGTGGAGCCTGTCTCTTTTCACATTGGTGCTCACCGTAGCAGGTGATTCTCACACACATGGATAGGCTTACTAGAGGCTACTTCAACACAAACACTTGTGTATTCTTGGCTTATATTCAATAAATGACATTTGGTGGGCAATTTCTATGATTTCACATTTTGGAGAGTTTAACCAACAAGAGGAAACATCATTAAATTTGGTGACAACATTAAGTGCAACACAGTTAATAAAGGTGTCCCTTGTAAAACTGTCTAGTGTATTTTTGAGTTGCTGTTGGCCAGTTGTACACTCATGCACAACTTTGCTTATTTATTTATTTATTGTTTTTCTAGTGTGTTCCTGGGTTTAACAGCATCCCTGCCCCTGGTTGATAGGGCTAAGCTGATCCTCCTTGCTCGTTACTTGGGTGAGTGAAGCAGTCTAATGACAATGTGGAGGGTTCAGCATAGAAGAAAGTCACCAAAAGGTTTCTCAGCAACTCTAATGAGACTTGCACTGCAAAGACACACGTTTATCCTTTATTTAGAATGACAAAATCTTAAACATATCTTTCAGTACTGTCTTTTCTTTCCCCGCAGATACGCTGTATATCAGTAATCTGGACACCAAGTTATTTAAAGCTATTATTTAGTACCATAATAAGTAGTAATTTAAATACAAGGTAAAATCACCACATTGTCTTGTTTACTACTGATGTTAATTTTAAGCTGACGTGCAATGCTCCCCCCAAAAAGGAAGCCTATGATTTGTTATCATTAAACTGTCAGCTCTGCCTTGAGTTAGAAATAGATTCACACTACACTTTTTACAGCATATCACTTTATTTTCTATCAGTCAAAAAAAAAATTCCAGAATCATTTTAATTGTGTCTGTGCTATTTTTCTATTAACTGTTTCATGCATTTTTCCTGGCCTTTTAATTGCAGTTTAATAGTGGTCATTAACACATTAAGGGGTGTTAGAAGAACATTTGAAGTCCTCTTGACTTCTACCAAAGTTGACACTTCAATGCTAGAGTAATTTCAGCTATTCATTTATTTAATAGTGACCTATGCAAATGTGGAACCATGTCATTTTACAAATTGACTGTAATAATTAACTAGAAAGGCAGAGTAAAATGAAACAGGTTATAATTAGAATATAACTAACTGCTACAGTATTACGTCAGCTAGAATAAAACAATCTCAAGTGATTAAATTGGTTTCAATTATTAAGAATCGGTTTAATGTACCCACTGTTCTGATTTTTACATTTCTCTCTTTTGTGTGCATTGGATGTCACTTCATACAATTTATGTATTTTATTCATCTTGGTAAAACAGGCATTACAGAAGTTTAATTAAGTAGTAAAAGACCTCACATTATTCTGCTGAATTCTAAATTACTTGTAGAAACTAGTCAGGGTGCATGCTACATACTACTCAGGCTCATTTCAATTAGCTGTGTCTATTAAGCCACCAACATTCTTCTTACACAGTAAATACATGTAGTATGTCACTAGCCATCAGGTTGTGCATTTTAATCACATAATTATCACAATTCTCCCAACTGGCTCTTGGATGCATCTTTACCTGTATTGCTTTTCTTAAATGATAGCTAAGCCAAAGTTTCTGTGTCAGGGACTTGGATCCTTTGGTGACTACTGGCCTGACAAATATGCAATTTTATTGCAAAACAGAGCCCCACACTCAGAAGTGCCTTGAATCTGGTCTAATGTTCTGACTTTCTTGTTGAAATTCTTAAAACTTTTGAACAAGTATGGCAACATTTTCAGTAATATTGGATCCTGCAGGTCAAATAGCTGTTCTTCCTTTAAGGACCCATTTTAGGGATGTAATTACATTTCCTCTTCATTTACTTTATTAATAGAGCTCAACACCACCTAATTTTTACTTCAGAAAATTCTTTCATGACGGAAGGAGGCCAGTAAGCCAGCCAGCTAAGTTAAAAGACAGCTTCAAAATGGGTAGAGCCCAGGACACCATGAAAGACCACTTTCATGTCCAAAGACGACATTATAATTAAGATATTTATGTTGTTATATTAATTTTGACTTTTTTGTTTTCTTATTACAATAAAGATTCTAAGGCTGTACCCATAACTCAGTATTACTTGCCTAGCATGTATGAGGCCCTTGGTTCAATCTTCAGTACCACAGAAAAGGTTAAAATGTAAAAAAGTAGCTACATAAAAATAGTGCTAACGTCAAATGAATATTGAAATATATTTAGAGTCATGCCATGTGCAGATCTGAGGCACAGGTAAGGTAATCTAGTTTCCAGCTAATACATGTTTCCAAATTCTGTAATATCCTTATGATACAGAATATCTAAAATTAGATGTAGGTATTTATATAAATGTGCTTATTTAGTGTAGATGACCTTTGGTGGCCTCAACTAGTGGTTATTTTCACTTAAATGTCTGCTTTTAAAATTTTCTTTTATATTTCAAGCTTACAGTATAGTCACGTCATCACTTCGCTTCTCCCTTCCTTCAAACTGTCTCACACAACCCTAACCACTCTTCTTCAAATTCATGACCTCTTTTTACATTAATTGTTGTTTTACACACACACACACACACACACACACACACACACACACACACACACAAGAGAGAGAGAGAGAGAGAGAGAGAGAGAGAGAGAGAGAGAGAGAGAGAGAGAGAGAGAGAGAGAGTCCTAATTACTATCTATTCAGTATAAATAATGTAATGTTTATGCATATTTTTAAGGCTGATTGTTTGGTATGAGATGACCAGTTGGTGGGCTCATCCCTGGGGAAGATGGTTTCTCTTGCTCTCAGCATCCTATAGCCCTTTTGTAGGGTTGATGGCTCATGAGCTGTGACTTGTCTGTGGTGCCTATAGTTGTTGTTCATGCTTAGGCTGATTTCTATACATAATGTACATACAGTTTTCTATGAAGGAATGCATTTCATATGATGGTTCTGTTTTCTGTCTGCTTTTCTTCTAAGTGATCCTGGCAGCTTTAGCACTTTAATTGATAGTTCTGCAAAAATAGAGAACTTCATGTATCACTATTACCTAGAATACTAGTCTAAATTACAAATTCTCAGCAATCCAATGTTGCAGGTCATATTGTTACACTTTATAATTTTTTATTAGCATAGATGTTCTTTAAGAGTACATGTTACTTTGCAATGCTCTGATACATCATCTGGTTTGTTTTAGCACTTTAGGAAGATACCTTAATCCTCTAAGACAGGGGATGACCAGGATATATGAAAAGTCCTCATTCCTCCTTGAACTCAGGGTTCCAGCTCTTATTCCATCTGGGAAATCTATAAATTTCTCAAAGGTTCAAATTTGCTGTTTTCAGGAGAATAAGCTAATCCAGTGTCACATCCATGTAACAAGTGTACTGCCATGGATACAAAATAAACAGCATGGAGGCTGAATGGAAAATCAGAACAACAGGCTTTTGTTTAATACTCTCAAAGATCATCATCTCTTTGTAAGATGCCCAGAGAAGAAGCAAGAAGACTTTAAAATTAAACAGAATCTCTAGTCATGAACCTAAAGAACACATTAACTTCTATTCATAATGTTTAGAGGCCAAGATCTGATCTACCACCTCAACCATTGTAATTGTGCATCAAGTAAATGTACCAATATAGCTGGAAACAATGATGCTTTTCCTCTTACACTCAAGCCAAGCAAAGGGAATTGATGTGAAAGAGTCTTCTGACTAATGATATTCTTTATCTGTGTAGACTGAAGATTAAGTAGGAGTATATTATACTTAGGGCATTATAAGGTCAAATGAGTAAAAAGACAAAATATGTAATCTTAAAAGAATAGCAATAATTTTTATAAAACTACTTAGAATTTGAAAGAACGCCCTGAGCTTTAAAATCACTTCTATTTTTTCCAAATGAAATTAGAGTTCTTTATTCTAATGTAATTGTAATTAATATTGTGTAGTTGTAATAATGTAATTATTATTAATTACATTTTCCAAATGTAATTAAAATCCATTGCTTGGAACAAAGGCAATCAGTGGGTTTCATTATCTGTATTTCTAAAAGAAACAATTAATATGGCAGGTTTCAGTTACGTAGCACAAATATCCAGATATTCTGTGTCTTAGGACTATTAAATCTTATACCTGGATCAGAGTAAACAGAGGTATTACATGAACATTTGATTTTAGAAAGCAATTTTCAAAGTTCTGTCTTTAATGCATTTATAATTTAGTTGGTTATAAGAAACAGCGTTCATTTAGATTCATTTCTATATTTATGTATGACATCTTGAATGACACATATTTAACTTTCCAGAATCATATATATCACAATATATCACAAACAGCATCATTAACATTTCAAATAGGGGTTACTTCTGTATTCATGAGTTAGACTTTAATAGTAGATTAAATGTAATTGCAAGTGCATACGTGTAATAATGTTACAGAGTTGTCAATTAAATGTTATTAATGGGAGGTTACATTTTCTGTGAGTTCAGAGACAATGTCGAATTTCAAATTCCAAGGTTTATACTAATATCACCTGTGTAATTTATTCTACTTTTTAAAAATCTTGGTTTATTCAGCAGTAAAATGGGCTGAACAGTCTCATTTATTCTAAATGAAAGAAAAGGTTAAGGATTCTCTTGAAGATTAATAGGAACATGTAAAAGATTAGAACTTGGAATTGATGATAGAACACTTTGTATCAGATTCATTTCCATAAAAGCCAATGTAATAAATTGGGTCATGATAAGAAATTAGACAAAATAACAAAGTCCATAGAGAAGTCTATCCATTTTTGTTTAATTTCTGGTTGTTATTTAAAATTTTTTTCTCTATGTTATACTGCTTTTATCTTTCAAGTATACTCTATTAGCTTCTCTCTCTCTCTCTCTCTCTCTCTCTCTCTCTCTCTCTCTCTCTCTCTCTGTGTGTGTGTGTGTGTGTGTGTGTGTGTGTATACATGCATGTGAGTGTGAGTATCTGTGTGTGTGTGTGTGTTTGTGTATGCATGCATGTGATTGTCTTGTGTGAGTATACGTGTGTGTCTGTGTATGTGTGTGTGAGAGACAGAGAGAAAGAGAAAGAGAGAGAGAGAGAGAGAGAGAGAGAGAGAGAGAGAGAGAGAGAGAGAGAGAGAGAGAGAAAACAAAGTTCATAAAGTATTCTGAGAATTTAAAAATTTGAGTTAAAGTACTAAAATGACTGGGTAAGAATCAGACACAATACTGTCTCTCTGCCGTTCAGCTAGTTTGGCTAACGGTTTGTCTATCTTGTTGATTTTCTCAAAGAACCAGCTCTTGGTTTTGTTGATTCTTTGGACTGTTTTCTTAGTTTCTTGCATGAGGAAATATTATTTCTGTTCACTGGGATCTAGTCTATAGTCCAAAGAAGGAAGACAGGGCATTATTCACAGCTGCGGAGGTGGTTGTAGTATATGCATTTACACTCTCTGTTTTTTTGTAGGATATATTGACAAGGGGAAAGTTTGATTGCTTGCATGACAAGGAATTCTGAGCATATGGAGCCAAATTTATACAAAGTCGGGTAAATCTGGGCTGATAGTGCTGTAATCGTTCACAGTGATTTTTATAATGAAGAGCAAGCAAATGGTCTCTTTGCCTCAAGGATGCTCTTGTTTTCAAAGGCTGTTCACTCCACAAACATTCTTGGAAAGACAGTTTGGAGCAAAGGCATCCAAGACGTCTATTCAAGAGACATATTCAAATCCAAGAACAACTGGATGATCCCTTCACAACCCTCTTTCATGTTGCTCCTAGCTCTCTCTCCCAAGTCTTTCAACTTTACAATTCTTTTTCATTGTTCTGTTTTTCCTCAAACCTTCCTTTTTTATGAATATCATGTCTCTTTTTAAGCAGGGAACATAAATTGCTTTTTTACATTTATCTTCCATTGGATGCTCTTAGAGGAATGGAGTAGAAGTAGAGGGATGGATGGTAGGGTCTTCTGCAGCCCTTCCCTTCCCAGGTACCACTTAAGAGATTTGAAGGTCAAGATGTCAGCTTCCTTTGAGACAAATGGCATGTTGTAGTAAGATTCTTGTAGAGAAGGGATTAAGACGTTAAAAGGAAGGACAATACAGGCCATAAAACTTTAAACCCTTACCCAGATCTAGCCAATGGACAGAACACTCTCCACAGTAGAGTGGAGAGTGGAATATGACTTTCTCACATACTCTGGTGCCTCACCTTTGACCATGTCCCCTGGAGGGAGAGACCTGGTGGCACTCAGAGGAAGGACAGCAGGTTACCAAGAAGAGACTTGATACCCTATGAGCATATACAGGGGGAGGTAATCCCCCTCAGGAACAGTCATAGGGGAGGGGAATAAGGGGAAAATGGGAGGAAGGGAAGAATGGGAGGATACAAGGGATGGGATAACCATTGAAATGTAACAAGAATAAATTAATAAAAAAAAGGGGGGGGAAAGGAGACAGATTTCAAGAGCTAATTAGGAAAATCTCCAGTCTCATTTCAGCGCTGGCCTCTCATGGCTAGATGAAAAACAAACCATCACTGGCTTCTGGGTAACTGACAGAGACCCAGGCACTCCTGGCAAATAATTGCAAAGTTAGTGACAGGAGCTTGAAACTGTTCCAAAGTCAACAAGGCTAAAAGGGAATCTGATGACGACAGATTATCAGTTACGTTAGCTCTGCTTCTTGGCTACATGGCTAAAAGGTAACTAACTGCTGGTGTAAAACACCATGAACTCTTCTTTCCTGGCCCAAAGCTAACAAATCAGCAATGAATGTGATTATTTCTTTCTCTTTTCAATTCGTCCCACTGTCTGGTCTGCACACACCACATCCCAGCCAATGACAAGGTTAATCAAATGATAGGAAGTTTAAACAGTCTTCCCTTAAGGATCCCAGATAAGCAGCTTGGAGTTTTTGCACCCATAGTCTACATCACCCTGGAAACAAGGTGAATTTACTCCCTTTCATAAATCTACAAGAAACAAAAGCCCTGAAGGCCTGTGCTCTTCTTTCCTGGTGCATGTACAGTACTCTCTGACGTACACCTCCAAGACACTGTCTTCAGTTTCCCCTGTGGGTTGTGCATTTTTCAAAAATAAGTTTCTATTTATTTGTTGGTTCATGTGTGTGTGTGTGTGTGTGTGTGTGTGTGTGTGTGTGTGTGTGCTTTAGTGTGTGCATGTGTGATGGAGTGTCAGAAGACAACTTGCAAGAAATCAGTTTTCTCCTTCCAACATGAGTGTCTGGCCTCGAGCTTAATGGTCACCTCCTTTACTTTTGTACCATTTCATCAACCACACAAGTCCACTTAACTGGTTCTTTTTTTCAAAAAAGGTAAATAAATAAATAAGTAAAATTTGCATTATAATATAATTACATCATTTCTACCTGCTTCTTCCCCAATCCTTCTCCTCCATTTGTAAATCCTTGTACTATGAAACCAAAAACCTGTAAAGAGGACTCTAGCAATAATAATTTAGGCAAGGAAATTATATTCTATGCACATTGTATTTTGTATACATTGAGCACATAAAAATGAACAGGTAATTCGTGCTAAATAACTCATATTCAATATAAACATAACCTTCTGGTCCAGCAGAGGTGTATGCCTATAATTCCAGCAGAAGGGAGGCTGACACAAGAGTATTGCAAGTTGAAGGCGAACGGAGGTAGGGTACATAAATGGAAATCAGAAATATAAAATAAATATTAACAAATAAATACTACACCAAGATCATTCATCAAGTAAAGGCAAGCCTGATAATCTGAGACCAATTCCAGTGACCTATAATGGCAAAAATACAGAAAGGACTGAAGTAACCTCTGACTGCCATATGTGGTGTGACTCATGCCCATCCCCTCACACAGAAATAAATATATAAATATTTAAAATTGGTGAATAGAGACAACAATAATGATTTTTATGTGTATCCTATAAGCTCTGTGTGAAAATATTACATGAGTAGAAGTGTGAAATTATTTACAAAAAGTATTTTATTTTTAATGTGTTCACTTTATGTCCTGATTATAACCCCTTCCTTCCCTCATGACTCCCAGTCTGTCCTTCCCTCCCTTACCTCTATCCTCCCTTCCTTAGTCCTCAGAAAAGGGGAAGGAGTCCTCCTCCCCTAACGTCTGGCCTAGACCTATCAAGTGTCACTGGACTGCCTGCATCCTCTTCCTCTGTGGACTGGCAAGGCTGCCTGGCCAGAGGGAAGTGATCGATGTGTTGGCAACAGTTCATGTCAGAGTAGTCTATAATCAACATATTATGGGACCCACAAGGAGACTGTGCTGCCTATCTACTACATATGAGCGGAGGGTCTAGGTCCTCACCAAGCATGGTCCTTAGTTGGTGCATCAGTCTCTGCAGCACCCCCATCCTCCGGCCTGATTTGTTGGGTCTACTGGTCTCTTTGAAGAGCTCCTGTCCACTCCAGATGCTTCTATCCTCCCACTCTTCCATAAGACTCCCTACATTCCACTCTGAAGTTTGGCTGTGATTCTCAGCATCTGCTTGGATCTCCTGCTGGGTGGAATCTTTCAGAGGACCTCTCTGGTGGGCTCCTGTCCCATTCCTTCTCTTCAACTGCTTCCAATGTCTATTCTATTTGCCCTTCTGAGTGAGAATTAAGCATTCTTCATAGGATCCTTTTTATTTGGCTTCTTTAGGTCTGTATATTGTAGTGTGGTTATCCTGAATTATGTGGCTAATATGCACTCACCATGCCTGTCTTTCTGGGTCTAGGTTACCTCACTCAGGATGATCATTTCCAGTTCCATTCATTTGCCTGAAAATTTCAAGATTTCCTTGTTTTCAATAAGTGAAGAGTATTTCATTGTGTGTGTGTGTGTGTGTGTGTGTGTGTGTGTGTGTGTGTGTGATATATCACAGTTTCTTTATCTACTCTTCTGGTGGGGGACAAGTAGGTTGTTTTCTGATTCTGGCTATTATGAATAAAGCTGCTATGAACATAGTTGAGCAAATGTCCTTGTTGTATGGTTGAGCATCTTTTGGGTATATACCCAGGAGTAGTATAGCTGGGTCTTGAGGTAGCACTATTCTCTATTTTCTGAGAAAGTGCCAGATTGATTTCCAAAGTAGTTGTACAAGTGTGCACTCCCACCAGCAAAGGAGGAGTGTTCTCCTTTCTCCACATCCTTGCCAGCATGTGCTGCCACTTGAGTTTTTGATCTTAGCCATTCTGATAGGTGTAAGATGGAATCTCAGAGTCCTTCTGATTTGCATTTCCCTGATGACTAGGGACACTGAGTATTTCTTTAAGTATTTCTTGGCCATTTGATATTCCTCTATTGAGAATTCTCTATTTAGTTCTGCAGCCCATTTTTTAATTGGATTATTTGGTTTGGTTGTGTTTACATTCTTGAGTTCTTTATATATTTTGGATATTAGTCCTCTGTCAGATGAATGATTGGTGAAGATCTTTTCTCAGTCTGTAGGCTGTCATTTTGTTCTGTTTACAGTGTTCTTTGCCTTACAGAAACTTTTCAGTTATTAAGACTAATAATTTTTATGTTGAAAAATATGAGGCATTTTCAAAAATGAAGAGACAATGTATTTGCGTTTATAGAGTAAAATTTTCAGAGCCTTACCTGGGTATTTTGGGATATAATTTCAGCATTATGTTCCCTTGTAAGTTGAATGTAGAGAAAGCTATAAGGAAATAGAAATAATAGATACAACAATACCTACAAATTCTAGAATTCAGTTGCCAATGTTGAACCTGAAACATATCTTTTTGTTTGTTTGTTTAGAGACAACGTTTCTCAGTGTAGCCCTGGCTGTTCTGGACTAGCTTTGTAGACCAGGCTGGCCTTAAATCCACAGAGATCCAGCAGCCTCTGCCTCCTCAAGTGCTGAGATTACAGGCCTGTGCCACCTCACCTGCCTGAAACATATCTTTTTAAAGGGTGCCATTCTGCTGCTTTGAATACAAGAAGGTGTAGTCAGAGCTTATGAACTAAATAGCCAAAAGTGGTTCAGGCTTGAGCACTTGCATCTCCGTGAGCTCCACAACTTATCATATTAATTAACTTGTTGTCCCCTGTAAGGGAAAGAATCACAATGTGAAAAATTGAAATGCAACTTCAGGGTTAAATAAATAAAATTTAATAACAAAAATCTTTTAAATATAGCTAACATTTTTATAATTGGAATTTTTAATCACACATATTTTAGGCTTACTGAACATTGCTTTTTGAAATGAAGAAAAATTCTTGCCTTCCTTTCTTGATTAGCTATCTCTAAATAAAAGATGTTACTTTGAATCTTAAATACAACTGGTTTTGGTACCATGACAACAAAAGGAAAGATTTACAGTTTTTAAGGGGTTTCTTTTCTTTTCTTTGTTGGGATGGTCTTATTGTAAAGTTAAAGTCTGACCTTGACCAGTTCTTTCTTGTTGTTCATGAGCATGACGATTGGTCCTCACTTCTTTGAATGATATGTGCTGCCTCGTAAACCCTGTTATGATGTGGGCACATTACCTATCTGCTGTGAACTTAAAGAAGCAAGGCTGGCCTTGAACTTGTGGTGCTCTTGCCTCAGCTTCCCGAGTTCTTGCATTGATGATGGGCATCATGTTTTACAAGATTCATAGATTTAAATGAATATCCCTCCTGTCCCTTAGGGCATTCCAGCCTCAAGGAAAAGGCACAGAGAAATTATAAGTATTTAGGATAATGCTCATATGTACATTTTGAAATATGATGACAAAAGCTTATTGAATGTTTGTTTTATTTTTTTAACAGATGTCTTCAATACAATTGGATAATACAATTATGTATAGCTATGTACCTTAACCAATTTTACCTACTGAATGCAAAATTCAAAGGGAAATGCAGGAAACACAAGGAAATTACAAAGCACTGGTCAACTTTAACAGATGAACACAGTGATGTACACATCACAACAGCCAAATGTGGAGCATTGTCTATCTGACAATGGAGCTGCCTGGACCATTTTTAGGGTTGACTTTCTCCAATCATAAGTTTAGAATCAGATATGAATAATTTTCTGATTGTTCTAAGAGTTTCTGAAAGTGAAAACAATTTGTATACATTCATTTGAATCTGGATTCTTTTAATAGATGTCTTTACTTTAAATTTCTCCAAAGAATTGTCTAAATAGTGCATGCTCTTTCAATTTAATCATTGAACACTACCTCCTTACATAGGTTGTATATATAACAGCAATATTTTATTTATTAACCCTCTATCTTTTGATGGATTTAGGTGAACAATTGAGAAAATGTAGTGGTTTGAATGAGAAAGGCCCCAAAGAACTAGAAGCGCAGCAAATCATCCTGGTAGGACCTTGGAAGATAACAGTGCTGAGAATAATGCTTAATATGTAGGACCATCTCAGGAGGTTTAAGAAGGGAACAATATTAGAAACGGGGCTAGAGATTATTCTTGTAATATTTTGTTTAAGAAATATGGATGCTTTTTTTGCCTTTGTTCTACAAATCTTCCTGAGACTAAATTGAAAAAAATACTAGATTAATTTTCTTGGTTGAGGATCCTAATATTGATTGCTGTATGGCTATTAGTAGTCACTCTTATGGAGGTCTACATGGAATAAAAGAAAATGCAATGTTTGATGTAAAAAAAAAAAGAGTACCATGAAATTTAATGCTGTTGGTGCTAAGAGAAATAAGGAGAGCCCAGATATAAAATGGACAAAGTAAGGGGTATCTTCAGGGATGGCCTCTTCACACCTAAGCTTCCATTTATAAAAAGGAAATTCCTGAGGAACTTTATGTTGTTAAAAGGCAAGAAAAGGAAAGCTTATGTGAAAGGGTATAAAGTTATAGTCACAATAAGGTTTGTGAAAATGTCTGCACACTATGGTGGTGATAGTTTAAATATTGTGATTTTAAAGTTGCTAAGAGAATAAAACACAAATAGTCTCATTACAAAAATACTTAAAATACTTTTTATGTCACATAGATTATTTTAACCATTCTACATTGTAATACATAGATTATACTACTTTGAACCCTATCAATGCAAGTAATTAATAGTTGCCAGTTTATGAAAGTATTCATGTCATCATGTTCAAATGCATATGTACTGTCCTACTCTGCACTGCGTTTGTGTTGTCTGAGTTTCTTCTTTTAATTTGTTAAAAACCCAATATTCCTATAATTTTGTGCTAAATACTTTCATTTCCCTATTAAAATGTGTTTACCTAAATATGAAAAGGGTCATCCAATTAGGAGACTCATCCTGTAGAGAAGCAAGTTCTACTTCTCTATTAGTCATTAGTTGCCTGTAGCTTTTGATCAGGAATGGTACATGTAAGAATCGGCCTTCCACATTATCATGTCTGCTGACATCATCATTGTTGAGGTCTTTTTTTAGGCAACCATGTTGTTGAGGTATCATGGATAAAGTTTCTCTGTCATTCCTAGGAGACACATGTGGTAGTTTGAATATGAATGATCCCCCAATGGGCTCATATATTTAAGTGCTTGGTCACCAGGGACAGGCATTGTTTGAAAAGGATTAAGAGATTTGGCCTTATTGCAATGGGTGTGGCCATTTTGGAGGAAATGTGTCCCTAGGGATGGGCTTGGAGGTTTCAAGAAGATCAGAGCAAGCCTAGAACTAACTCTCTCTCTCTCTCCCTCTCTCTCTGTCTCTCTGTCTCTGTCTGTCTGTCTGTCTGTCTGTCTGTCTGTCTGTCTCTCTCTCTCTCTCTCTCTCTCTTACACACACACACACACACACACACACACACACACACACACACACACACGATTGTCACAGTCCTGGTTCTCTTCATAGTAGTAGAAAAATGACTAAGACACACAGTCTCACAGCAACCTTCCTGGTCCTGAGTCTGTGTGCAATCTGCCACTATTTCCCTTGACTAAAAACACTCTCCTGGACATTCCTTACAGGAGAGCCAGGAAAAGAGAAAGAAAAAGAGAGAGGGGAGAGAGAGAGAGAGAGAGAGAGACAGAGAGAGAGAGAGAGACAGAGACAGAGACAGAGACAGAGACAGAGAGCAGAGAGAGACAGAGACACACACAGAGAGAGAGAGAGAGAGAGAGAGAGAGAGAGAGAGAGAGAGAGAGAGAGAGAGAGGGAGACAGAGACAGAGACAGAGACAGAGACAGAGACAGACAGACAGACAGACAGACAGAGACAAAGACAAAGAGACAACCTGTCTCAAACAAACAAACAAAAAACTCTCATGTTTGTGTTGTTGTTTGGATAATACCACTGAAATTAATTACTTCATCAATGATTGAACTACATTTTTTGGCACAGCAGTGTTTTGTTGCTTCAGTAGGTTTTCCTACAGCAGAAGATCTATTGTACAGCAGTTTGATTTTGGCATTTTAGAAATTTCAGAAGATGCTTATTCTCGAGTAAAAAGACAAAACATACTTTTTATATTTGAAAATAAAGGAACTCAGGCTTCAGAGGGGACAGTTATTTTTTGTGTGCAGCAGTTGCATTTAGGTAGCACTTAGTGCTGATTTTCAGAGACCATTTTGAAACCTGGATAGTAGAAAAATTAAACTCCCATCCTTTTGGAGCCCGGGTTAGAAGATTTGAATCCTACTGACATACATAGGACAGTTGCAGAGAGCTAGAAGTTGTAGAAACACTTTTGGTTTTAGTAAGGGTGAAGGAGAGATAAACCTGTTTTTGTTTAGATCACAAGTGGGGGATGAGAAAAAGACTTGTGAGAGAGCAGGTGATGTTTATCCCCTTAGAAGTCAAACCACTGTGTGGGGGAGACTTGTTAACCAGCTGAAAAACATCTTGAACAAATTCTGAGAGGAGGTATAAATGTGAGCCAAAACCAAAGCAGGGCCTTTGGAGACTTGGGATAGTTTTGGCTGTTCATCACTCCACTTTGAGATGCTCCTAGAAAGAACTGCTGGGTTCTGGTTGTCCCAGCTTCCAGCAGAAGAAATCCTGCTGATTATACCAGAGCTGTTCCTCAGAACTGATATCCTTATGGTTCCATTATTGTATTCTTTAATTTTCTTTTCCTATTGCTTAGGTTAGTCAGGTTATAAGTAAGGTACTGTTGGTTGGCTAATAAGTTCGTAATAAAATATAATTGCTAAGAAAATTGAGTCCACATAAAGGGGATGGCATTCTAAATGCTAGAAACAGGTTTGCCAATTCTGTAAATTTAGTAAACCCAGGAGACAGGCACCCACTGTGGACAACTGCAATGCAAGCCTAGTAAAAGGCTTGCTGTTATTTCTTTTTTCTTTTACTTTTTTCTTTCTTTATTATTATTGTTATTATTATTATTATTATTGTTGTTATTATTATTAATTATTATTATTTTGGGTTTTTTTCTTTGAGTTTTTTTTTCAAGACAGGGTTTCTCTGGGTAGCCTTGTCTGTCCTGGACTCATTTTATAGACCAGGCTAGCTTCGAACTCACTCACAGCAATCCAACTGACTCTGTCTCCCAAGTGCTGGAATTAAAGGCATGCACTACCACAATTTTTTCAGAATATTGTCAATGCTATTATTCATCAAAGAGAGGTCAAGGTAGTGAGATGCTGACTACGGATGGCCTCAGAGTCCTTCCACAGATACTACAGGCCTTCAGTGTGTGCGTCCTGATCAGTAGGTGTGATGCACGCAACGAAAGGTGAAAGGCCATCTTCAGGGTCTGGGGCTCAAGGTCAAGGATGGCAATCTTGTCCTACTTATGAATCTGGTGAGCTGTTTCAAATTTGGTGCCAAGCATGTAGCCCTGATAAGCCGCCAAACTACATGACTTCCTTGTCAGAAGATGTTCCTTGTCATCTCCTCTGTTGAGATGAAGTGATACTCCTTCCCATCTTTTTCGCTCTTCCTTGGCGGCCGTGTTGTATGGGGGGGGGGGGAGGGCACGGAACACAAACTCTTCTGAATTCCGACTGATCAGGGCATTCTTACTACGGCTGTGATCCAGTTCACTGCCTCCAATCAACACCAGGGTCTTCCTCTTGAATGCAGGGAGCCGAACAACCTCCTGCTGGAAACAACAACCACCTGGTCAAAAATTGAACTGTGCTTAGCCTCACAACTTGGCACGTCACTTGGAGGCGACTGAGTCACACTTGGCACTCTCCATTCCTGCAGCTCAGGAGGAGGACTCAGTCCTGCAGACCCCTTGGAGGAGTCCTCAACCCCGCCCTGCCACCAGTTGCTGCCATCTTTGTTATTGATCTGGATGCTTCCAGAACAAACTTCAGTCCTGCCTCCTTGCAAGGGATAAGATTGTTGCTTTGAGCCTTATTCATAATAGCCAGAACATGGAAACAGCCTAAGTGTCCCTCAATAGAAGAATGGATAAAGAAACTGTGGTACATATACACTATGGAATACTATTCAGCTATTAAAAACAAGGAATTCCCAAAATTTGTGGATAAATGGATTGAGCTAGAAATGATCATAATGAGTGAGTTAACCCAGAAGCAGAAAGACTCAAATGGTATATACTCACTTATATCTGCATATTAGCCCAAGGGGCATGTCCCACGAAAGCCTTCACTTACCAGGAAACTGAGACAGAGGGGAGGACATTCTAGTGGGACTCTAGATGAGAGAATCATGGGAGAATGACAAAGTAGAAGGATCCAGAGGGTCCTGGAAGCCTACAAGTAGAACATTATGATAGGCAGATTTGGGCCCAGGGGTCCCGCTCAAACTAAGGCACCAGCCAAGGACAATACAGGCGGTAAACCTTAAACCCCTACCCAGATCTAGCCAATGGACAGAACACTCTCCACAGCAGAGCGGAGAGTGGGATATGACTTTCTCACATACTCTGGTGCCTCACCTTTGACCATGTCCCCTGGAGGGGGAGACCTGGTAGCACTCAGAGGAAGGACAGCAGGTTACCAAGAAGAGACTTGATACCCTATGAGCATATACAGGGGGAGGTAATCCACCTCAGGAACAGTCATAGGGGAGGGGAATAAGGGGAAAATGGGAGGGAGGGAAGAATGGGAGGATACAAGGGATGGGATAACCATTGAGATGTAACAAGAATAAATTAATAAAGGAGAAAAAAAACTTAAAAAAAAAAGATTGTTGCTTTGGGTATCGTAGTCAAACTGTACACTCATGAACATCTGTAGCACAGGAAGCCGGCTCTGCCGAATAGGAATTATTTTAACACCTTTGGTTTTTCTTCATTGCCTTCTGAAGCTGGTCTACTGATGGATTAGGCACATTTGTACCATTGATTTCTAGGATCTCATCCCCCACATGAAGGGAGCCTTGTCTATAAATCACAGTCCACGATTGTTTTTCATTCAGCTTAGAAGTGTTTCCCATGGGCTCTTCTGTGATCTTCTCAAAGTGTACGAGACAAACTTTCTTTACCTCCCGACCTTTAGCATAGCCAGGGCTACCTGGCTTTACTGTACATGTCCTCAGTGTCAACATTCAAGTGTCTCAGTGCAGTCTCTGGCCAGTTGTGGTTCTGTAGCAAGTTCTCCAGATAGAGGTCTGAGAGTACGGTGCTTTTTAAAAACACTTTATTCTTTCTTTCTTTTTCTTTCTTTCTTTCTTTCTTTCTTCCTTCCTTCCTTCCTTCCTTTCTTCCTTTCTTCCTTCCTTCCTTCCTTTCTTTTTTCTTCCTTCCTTCCTTTTTCTTTCATTTGTTCATTCACTTGTTCTTTCCTTCCTTCTTCCTTTCCTTCATTTTCTTTTTCTTTTTTCTTTTCTTTTTTTTCCTAAGACAGAGTTTCTGTATGTAACCTTGGCGGTCCTGAAAGTCACTAGGTAGACCATAGCAGCCTCAAACTCAGAGATCTGCCTGACTTTGCCTTCTAGTGCTGGGATTAAAGGAGTGCGCCACTACTACCCATGAAATATGTTTTTATTTTACGTTTTCTTTACTATGACATATAGTATTCACTAGTTGTAGAGTTAGAGATTGATGTGGTTTTTCTAGTTTCAAGAAACTAACAATATCCTGCTGTATAATTTTCTAAGCAGATTAGTCCTATATTAGATGTACTCAATAGTTACCCTGGTTCCTTACTTTGTAGCTTGTGTTTTTTTCTTTAATCTTATGTTTTCATTGTCATTGTCTTTGTTTATTGCTTTTAGTGGTTTTATACTGCTTCATATTATGGGTGTTTCATATTATTCTGGTGGGAATGTGTTTGGTTTCCTATGTCTGAGTTATTAGCTTTTTCAAATTTACTAAACTCTTGAATAGTATTTATTCAACTATTATGTTTAATATATTCTGGGATTTTTTAAGTTAGTCATTTAAATTTTATTCTGTTTACATTGTTTATTTTGCATAGTGTATTTGGCTATGCTTTCATACTCAAAACTTTCTGATCTGAATAATGTGATTTTATCTCTAATGCTACATTTATCTACTTTGTTATTTCTCTCTCTTTGATTCCTTTTATTAATATTCATTTTATTTTTACAGCAAATTTAGTAGCAAATATGAAGTTTCTGTCTGTTCTTTGTTCAGAGGTATCATGTCCTTGTTTTCACATATCTAGTAATTTTTTTCATGCTAGACACTATAAATGTTATATTGTTTGTCTGCAGATTTTAGTTTTCTTGAAAATAAAGTGATACATGAAATTATTGTTTAATTTTCTTGTTTATCACCTTGCTCTGTCTTAGGTTTATTTTCTTAGGTTTCTTTTTCTTTTAATTTTTTATGAGAGATATACTATGGTTTTTATTCTTCTCTGGGGTTAAGTTTATGATAATGGCACTGTAAAGCCTGTCCTGAGTCACTGTCACCCATAAATTTAAATTTAGGTTTCTCCACTTTGGTTAGTTAAAATGTAAATATATACTATCCCCACGTGATCTAGAATTATTCACTTCACAAATCACAATAATATTCCTTTCCTACAAATTATTTTCCCAGCCTCAAGGCATCTTATAATAACAGAAAAATCATCATCAAAATATGAAAGTGTGTAGGACTTCTATGGAGCTCAATGCAGGTAGTTATTTGTCTCTTTCTCTTCAGCTGTGCAAGGCTGCCATCATATGCTATGAAAGTAGAAAAATCATACAGTGAACCCAACCTGTTTCTTTCGTTTGTGTATCTTGTTGTCCTAAGCTATCAGTGATTTAATGTCTGAGAACGTTCACTTCATGTATTCTGTTGGGTTATGTAGTTCCTTATTACATAGTATGATGTGATGTCTAATTCGTTTACTTTCTCCTGGACAGAAACGGAAAGCCATATATTTTTTTTAAAAGTAAAATTTAAGATCATTGAAACTAAGTTTTAGGGATTATTGAGTGACAGTCTTCCATTGAAAAATTTGTTTGGAGAAACCTAAACAGCTGAAAATGAATGGAACAATCAAGGGGTAAATGAGATAAGTTTTGATAGTCTTTGTGACACAAGTGTTTGCTTTTATTATTGATAAGCATAAACTACTAAGATTGAAATACTCCCTGAAAAATTTCCATATTTTCAACCAACAAAAATGAAAACATTTCTTTATGAAAACAAATTTTGAGTTGTTTTTAATGTAGTAACTACTGGCTTATATATTTTGGCAAAACTCAATAAAGAAAAGAACCAAAAGATAAAGTGAAAACAATAGGAAGAGAAGACATAACCACACTTAAAAAGCTTATCTGGCTGAGAAAATACATAGTAGGTATGGATCAATAAAGGAGGAATGGTTTTAAAGAAAAATAACCCTCTAACCAAGATATTCAGAAGTGAATTACTGAGCTACAGAATCCTGTCCATTCAACTCTTGAAACACCCACTTGATGTGACCTGAAACTCCCTGTGGAGTGGGGTGAGAGGACACAGCAGGCTCATGGGAAGGAAGGACGGTCAGACTTACCATGAGTAAAGCCTGAAAGTAATGAAGGGCAAGTCAAGTTCTGGAAATGAAAACAAAAGCAGTTTGGCTATGAGGAAGAGTAGTATAAAATAAGACAAAAATATAAAGTAAATTGGGGCCAGATTACATAGGCTTTTGAATTCCAGGCTGAGGGTTTGCTGCTCTTTTTGGTTAAAAATGGGGAGTCACAGAAGGTTTTTGACTAGGGGAGTGAACTGACCCTTAGGTCAATTACTCTGGCTGCAATGTGTAAAGTAGATTGGAAGAGGGAGAGAATAAAAGTGAAGAGACACCCTGGGAGGCTATTGAATTAGATCAGGTGACAAGTAATGAAAACCTCAACTAGGATAGTAGCAGGAGGACAAGGAAGAAAAGGATGAATTCAAGCGATCTTTCGTGGGTCAAATCTGTTGGGTTTAGTAACTAATGAGACCTGAGAGAACTGTTAAAAAAGATTTCCGAGATGTTCAAGCCAGAGTTACTGAGGAAACGATGAAGTAGGGACATTGGATGAAAAGCAGTTTGAGTGATTGTGGGTATGTATGGGTGGGGTATTGATGGTGATTGTGTGTGTGTGTGTGTGTGTGTGTGTGGTGAAGGGACTTTAGTGGGGATACACTCCTCTTGTAAGTAATGAACGGTAGCCATTTTCAAAAAAAGATGAGGGAAATTCTAGAGTTAGATAGACTATAGTTAACTTACAGTTGATTCTCAAGCAAAACAAGACAAAAAAACTGAACAAATCCTAATAACTCTCAAAGGTAATTTTTAATCATTTGTTTGACAACTATTTACTTTAGGAATACTATATGTCAAGAACAGATCTATGTACTGGTACATGGTTGTCAATAGAAATAACATCCCCCTTATGTTAACCTAGTCTAATGGGAAAGACATAGTAAAGGCACTTCTATAATATACATATTATATAATACACATACATATGATGTCACACATATCACTTTAACTAAACCTCATTGTTATGGAAGAAGATAACAAGAATCCTTCCAAATGTGGGATTTCAAAAGAGATCATAAATGAGCATCTAGCATAGCTGAGCCATTGCTTGGAAGGTATCGATTGATAAGAGCCACTGCACTGATGTCAGGCTGTGAGAGAAAAATTAATTTATATGAAGTTTAAAGTGTTGGAAACTTGGTAACTATTTGTTACTGCAGCTAGTGCTCAGTATATTGAGTAGTCTTCTTTGAATTTGTGTGCCTCCAGGAAGCTCATTGCTATTCGGAGTCTTTAATCCCTAGAAGTTATTGCCAGACTTCCAAGCAAAGATGACATTGGCATAGTCAATGGGTACAATCTCATTGCTGATCCTTAGGAGCCCTACAGAAATAAGTAAGACAACTTGTTGATGCCATTTATTAAGGATTCTATCTAATATTTATCAGGCAAATATTCTTAGTTGGGGAGTCGTTTTTGCCTTAGAATGACAGTGGGTTTCTGGTTCAATTGTTCTTATGTGATATTATTTCCAGGGATTCATGCATGAAATATCTATTACAGCTAATTATCTCTTGGCCTACTTCTGATAGAAAACACAGGACTAATTCATGTGCTTATGAAATAATTTCTAATAAAAACACTTATTAAGGGATGATTTTGCACTGTTTATGGGTTCCATTATTTGAATCAGCTATTATAATATCTCACCAATAATTATGACTCTTTTTTTTTAGAATATAAAATTTTGTTTAAGTGTACAAGAAGTTCATTTCTCACCATAGATTCCATTAGAAGAGATCATATTTTGTGTCTGGATCAAAAAAGGCTTCAAAGCCTTCACCATCCTTATCCCATCAGAATCATACATGGTTAACTCAAACAGGCTGCGGTTGAAAGCCCTGTTTGATACCCACTAACTCTTGGACAGGCTCTAGGCATTTTTCATAATTCTTCCAGCCTCAAGAAATAGCAGTTACAGTAACTGCTCTCTCCTGGCTTCCCTGTTATTCTCTTCTCCACAAGGCAGATAGCGTGATCCACTTAAAATGTTGAAGTCAGATAGTTTGTTTTTAACTTTGCCCAAAGCTTACCAATGGCTTCTTTTAAAAAATCTTACTCAGAACAACCATCAGTATGCGTAATGGTCTACAAGGCTCCATGAGACTGGAAAGCTGTCTGACCCCATTTTTTTGTTCTTTCTCATTCTCTGTTCTTATCCAGCAACTTCCATGCTAGTTTTCAAAAATTTACAATGAAAAGATGTAGTTCAGAAACAAACCTGCATTTTTTTTTTACCAGTACCATACTTGTGATTCATCCCCAAATTAGGTCATATTTCTCACAATCTTCTAACTAAACTCCTATCAATGCCAATTATTATATATTTTATCATTCATGTATTGTCATCATAATGTTATTCCATGTTTAGAGCATCCCTAAGAGTCAATAACAGTGGTTTTGGAGTGCGTTTGGTATCACACTGTGCGTGTGCAAACCCTGCCCAATTACTTACTGACTATGACTTTTAGTAAGCCATCAACCTGTGTCTCGGTTTTCATGTTGTAAAGACAGAATTAGAAGAAATGTGTAGAAAGGTGCTGTAGTTAAGCAATACCTCAAATAGTATCCAGCATACAATAAGCAATAAAAAGATATTTGATAAATATTTTTTATAAGAATACAATCACAACTATGTCTCAGTTTCATTATTATAAAATAGAAATAATAATATAGAGCTTATTTGTAGGATCTTTGTGAGAATTAGATGAAAGAATGCATGGATAATAAAATGTGGCAGTTGGTAATCCTTTAACAGTTAGCTGATAGTGTCTTTAGCATCATTTAGACAGATTAACTGAGTTCTCCAAGGTTAAATAAGTTGTGACTGAATCAGAAATATATACAAGACTACCAGGTTCAATATGGCTTCCTCAACAACCACTTTAAAAAGTTGTAAGTATAATTTTTGCTTAGGAGTCTACCAAGTAAAGCATAGGTACCTTCAATTTCCTTTTCTGTAATATGTAACAACAGGAAGTCTTAGGTGTGTTCAGCTTTTAAATCCACTTGTTAGTATTTTGTTTTCTTGCAATCTATAGATAGACCCCTATTTCCAGTCTAGAGTTCAGATATATCCCCACACAGACATGGACTCCTCGGAAGTTACCACTCAGCCCTCTGAATCTCTCCTGTGTGGACCATTTATTTTATGACCTTCATTCTCAGCTGCCAAATGTCATCACAAAGCAGCAGCGCTCTTGCGGATGGAAAGGCCTGAGGTCAAAAGACAGGTTCGAATGCTGTATCTGGAGATGCCAATTTCATGTAGCTAAAGTCTTCATACAGAGCAGAACTGCACTCAGTCCCATCCTTTCGATTTTTATTTTTATTCATGATATTTTATCTATGATTAAAAAAATAAGAGGTAGAAGCTGTTAGAGGTCACTGACATAGCCACGTAATCTAGATTATTTCTAGGTTGTTATCTTATTTCTGACCCTTCATTTGCCCATCACAATTAAACAGTAATAAACTGTGTTTAAGAAAAACCAAACCAAACAAAATAGTGATTGTAAAGCATCTTTGTGCAAAGAAAGAAAGTATGCTTAGTAAGTTTTAGAATGTTTTATGTGAAGACATCTGTAAACTCTTGTGGAATGAGACTAAGACAGATGTTTTCATACCAAGTGGACAGCTTGTTTTCTTTTCTGCTGATGAGGACACACCCATACGACATATTTAAAAATATTTGTGTAGTTCAGTTACATTACCATTGGCAAGAGATAAGAGGTCACAGAGGCCAGCTGTCAGTCAACATTTCATTTTTTAGCTGTTTCATACAACCTATGATCAGCCAGGAAATGTATTTGTTTCAACAAATGCACACTCTTACCTTTTTCATTCTGTCGCATGAAGTGCTCTTCCAGAAAAAGTGACAGGATTTGAACATCCGGAGTAATAGCCATCTGAGTGGTGTCTCTATTTTCTAAAACAAGTCCATAAAAAAAGCAAAGCAATTACTCAGTTCAGAGAAAAAAGACTATCATAAGGAAAAAGTATTTTTAAATGCACTTTCCTATTAATGTTATATGATGCATGTAATGGTTTATAATTACAGAGAAGTCAGGGGTCTTTTTCAGAAACACAAAATGAGTCGTCAATTGAATTTTATTTTGGAGCTACTTGGTGGTCCTTTATAAATAGGAGCTCTTTAAAGGTGAGTCATTAGGGGAAAAGGAAGAAGAAGAAAAAGCACAACCAGTTTCTATGATTTTTTTTTTATCTGAAACCATGCATGTATATATAAAGAAGCAGAGTACAAAGATGTGCATGAAACAATCATTGGTATAAGCTGCTGACCACTTTAAGGTAACATATTCATGAAGAATGCCTGTATAGTCATAAATTCTGTGACAGTAAAGCTAAAGGGATAGTCTTGGAGAAACCACATTCAATGTGCCAATCCTAAATACTGCAAGGCTAAAGTTGAAGGAAACAGCAATTGATTCAGATTCGCATAAAGGAAAATTACATCCAAGTATAACGTGGCCCTGTTGTTCTAAAGCATGCATGGACATTGAGTAGAAATGTAAGGACATTTTTTAGTAACTCTAGCCCAAATCTGATGGCAACCTCATATACACTCCATGAGACATTATAGCTAGCTACAATGCAGAGGCGAGGCAGCTGGCACTTGTTGGTGCCCTCAATTCATAGATGCAAAGTGAACCTCAAAAGTGAATGTCTTAATGGTGTTTACTACCAATCAGTGGCTGAAGTGAAGAGCTCAGTGAATTGAGTCTCTCTTCCTAAAAATTGTAGAAACTTTCAGAGAGATGAAATATAATCAAGAGAAAAGAATTGCACAAATGAAGAAATCAGTTTGAAAGAAGAAAACCAGTGGAAAGGCAATATGAAATATTTTTGAATGAGATTTTGTCATTGAGATAATGAATATGACCTCTATCCTTAGTGATTTAAAATAATGCTGTCTATAATTTTTAACTATGCTAAATTGTATTTTGGTCTGTGTATCTAGTAAAAAGAAAAGAAGACAAGACAATGGCTGGAGGCCAAGCTGGAAAGAGGAGGGTCAGTGGAGTGTGAGCTCACCACAAGGGCTATGGGGTAAATATAATCTAGATCCAATATACATATGTTTGAACATGTCATAATAAAACCATTATTATATATAATACATGCTAATAAAGTCTAAACAGATTATTTTAAATTATAATGTTGATAGAAATTAAGTTCCCTAACTTCTGTTTCTTCTCTATATTTTCTTTCTTGAACAATTACTGAAAAAGAATTTTTTTTTTAATTTAAGGAGCTTACAAATGCTAGTGCCTCCAGGATCCAGCCAGGAGACAGATGATTAAGGAGGTCTGGTAGATTCTATCCCAAAGATTTTATGTACTGTCAAAAAACGTTAGCTGACCTAGAATAACCAATTTTAGCTTTGTGGGCAGATGAGCATGTGACAGGGCAAGACAGTACAGAGCTTTCTCCATCTTGAATTCTTGCTGAAGGCATTCCAGGTTTAAATGGAATCTTATCTCCTTGGTGGAGAAGCCCATGGATATCTATCCAACTCTGTTCTAGGAACCAAAGGTCAAGATCTCCTAGTTATCTTGGCTTTTGTTAAAACTGCCTGTTTGTGTGGAAAGTCCTTCAGTTAGCCATTTATCTTAGGTACCTATTTGTTCAAAGCCCCTCCTAATAACAGCTTCTGTTAAAAATTGTTTGCCTACCCTGTGAAGCTTCTCCTGAAGGTGCAAAGGGAGATGCAGGGACCTGGAGTCTGCTTTTACATACTTCATGTTCTGGACACCTGAGGCCACACTGGGTGTCCTGAGTGTAGTCTCAGTCAACTGGAATACACACTTTCAATTGGGTATACACTGTTTCTCATCTCTGTTGACCTTTCTGTCTTCCTGTAATTTCTGAGATTACTTTTATCTTAAGCTTGATTTTGTTGTTGTTGTTGTTGCTGCTGCTGCTGTTGATGCTGCTGTTGTTTTCAATACAGAGTTTCTTAGTGTAGCCCTGGCTGTCCTGGGACTTACTCTGTAGATGAAGTTAGATTCAAACTCAGAGGTCAGCCTGTCTTTGAGTGCTAGACTAAAGGAGTGTGTCATCCTGCCCGACTTAAACTTGAAATTTAGTTTGTTTGGTTGTTTTTTTTTAAATAAAATCTTTAAGTTTTGAAGTATTTGCACACTATTTTACATACATTACATATATAGACTAAATCTTTGATTGTTTCTACTAACAACTGTGGCAGTATACTTGGTTCAAATCTAAACTTAAAACCTCCAGTGGTCCTTGGAGAAGGACAAAATGGTATCTAATCTAATCTCAGAAATCTAGGTAGGAGGTTCAAATAGGCTTGACTGGCTTGTAATTCCAGTGCCTTACTTAAACAAAACTCTCATTTACTCCTCTTGTTATGTATTCATAAGGCATAAAGGAGGAATGTTTGCTTGTCGGTAGAGAAGATCAATAGAACAGATAATCTGGAACGGAAAAACACGTGTGGAGGAATGTCTTGAGTGGATGTAACAACTGTCAATAAAGTTCTGTTTAGCCAATCAGCTGGGCAGAAAGAATGGAAGTGGAAGGTGGGTCTTCCTGGAGAGGGGAGGAGACAGTTGACAATGATGGAAGAAGGAGAGAAGCCTCTGAGGTTAACTTAACTGAGGTTAAGTTTAGCAAGTGCTTGGGATATTTGTATTTTATGAGGTGTAGAGTAGTTTGTTTTAGTTTACGAGTAGATAACAATGAGTTTAGATTCTGCCCAGCATAGTGTTTGCAGCTTTAAAGTATGTTTCAGACTCTCTGTCAGTTATTAACTTCTTAGGCCAAACCAATACAATTGATTGTGACACACAAGGAAATGCCACAGTGACGCTTTAAATGGCATGCACTGCTCTCTTTCCGTGCCACTGAAGAAACATTAGTCACACAAACACACAAACAAACAAAACATGGACTTCCAAAAATAGAGAACTAGCCTCTGCTTTCAGCGTCCGATGGCAAATGACAAGTCCTTTGTTTAGTATGAAGATGGGCTACACCTAATATTCTCTGGATGAACGAGGGTCATATTAGGAGACAGCCCATGGGATTTAAAGTGGGTTTTGGGTTATATAACATCAGCTGATGTGAAGACTAAGTTCAACCATTCGGATATGTAATGAGTCAACTTACCTCTGCAATCAAGCCTGAATGCAATTTTGAACTGTATTGCTTCTGTCAGCTTCCCCAGTAAGAAACTTCCTAAATTCATAGAACCTCGGAGTCCTAACGAGTGTGAATACTGGGGACAAAAGAAAACCTTTGCTTGGAACTCTATCAGGTTCTGGTTTGTTAATATCCCCCTGTAGATAATATGTAGTTATTCATTCGTTATTTAATTTAAACTTTGAATGCCAGTGAAGTGAACCCAGAGTCTTATGCATACTCTCTTTCATATTCCATTCTCTTAGGGTGGTATTAATTTACATATTTACTTATATAAACCATGATTATGAGTACAACACAGTTCAGTGAATCTTGGTTCCTTTAATAAGTAATCAGAATGGTGGTTGGCCTCAAAAACACCTTGAATATACTTATGGTAAGAAAGAGGGTGGCTTGGAAGAGTAAACCCTAGAATCTCACTTTACCTAACTCTTCGTGGACATTTATTGGTCCAGTTTTGTGGGCATTTATATTACTTCCTCAGGGTAGAATGCCACAAACAGGCAAACTATAATGACAAATTTTAATCCACTATGCCATAGAGCGACTTAGAAAATAAGATTCATTCAAGCAAGTAAAGCTACGCATTTTGTTAGAAACAGGAGTGAGGTGCACTTACTCATGGACTGTTGGTGTGACATTTGAACAGAGAATTTACATATAATTTAAATTCTGAAAGTAACCGATGAACAGTATCAAGCCTGGCTCCAGTCATAAAGAAAGCTTTTGTGGTCAGGATGAGAGCAGAGCTAAGACTAAGCAGTAGTGAGGAGAAATAAGAAACTTAAATGTAAGGTCAAAATTGAAACTGGACACAAGGGAAAGTTCATCAGAGGTGGTCAGTATTGCAAGAGTTCAGATTTGATGGTATTTAAGTGATGCTCCAAGAAGAAGGGCTTTTATCCTAAGCATTTGCTGTTCAGTCAAAGGGAACCTCAGAGCCTTAAGAGTCTGCCAAGTGTTGGGGACATCTCACTGTCCTTATGATGAGTTCCTTTCCCTTTGAGTGGATAAGTTCAGCCCAATTCCCCATAGGAATTTACAGCTGTATTGGGATACCTGGCTCCCTGGGTGTCTCAATTTGAAGAGGGAACCTCATTACAAGTGATAGAAACCATTTTGTTATGGCCCAATTGTCGTGGCGAACACAGCCAGAAAAGTGGAAATCCTAAATATTGACAGATTACTTTTAGAAATAAAGTTTAAAAGTGTGCTTCTGTCAAATGCCATCTCACAGCACAGTAACTGTGTTGAAGAGGAATGCTTTAACAAAAATTACAGAGAGTGGCTGGTCTTCTTTTATAGTTTTCAATGACTATCCAATTTCAGCTTTCTGGGGACACTGATCAGAAAAAAAAAGAGGAAAAAATGAAACTTTTAGTTGGGAATTCAAAAACCACTTTCCAGCTATGGGCAAGAAATGGTTTGGAGTGTGTGTGTGTGTGTGTGTGTGTGTGTGTGTGTGTGTGTGTGTGTGTGTGTTAAAAGAAGCTCTGCTACTGTTATGTTTTCATCCATGCTATGGACTAAATAAAAAGACCAGAAGGGCTCATGTATGAGTCAAGAAAGTAGATTTAATGGTTTGAATGTAGAGAGCATATATATTTTTTGTAAGCTATGTTTAGTTTTTGAAACCTTTCCTTTGGAATCAAGGTGCTTTTGTTTGTTTGTTTGTTTGTTTTTGTTTTTTTACATAGATGGATACAAAATAGAATAGACCTCAGGGCATGGTATTCTTTACCAAAATCTGTGGCCCAAGTCTCTTCTACCACAGTTAATTGAGATCTTTATTAACTTTATGTCAGATTTTTTTTCTTGGCTGTGATTTACAAAGGCTCTTGTGGGCTTGGAAGGTGAGGTAAATATTGTAAGAGAGTCTGTAAGTAGCAGGGATGAGCAAGTAGATACAAAATATCCAGGTAGTTGAAACAAGGAAAACCAAGGGAGAGATTTGTTTGACTTCAATGACCTTGGAAACGTAAATGAATTCATAGTGAACAGGTTCTAGTAGAAAAGCATAATCTAAGAAATGTGTCACCACAGTGAATTTTGAAATGTAAGCAGGTGTCACTTAAAAGACCAGTTGACATGGAGAACACTTTGAGGTAAGCCCAAACAGAACTGAGACATAGCAGGTCAGAAATAGGGATCTCTTCCATACATACTAATGCTTTGTGGGATTTAGCATGTCTCCAACAGGCAAATGAGCAGGAAAAGCAAGTCTGAGGAGAGTAAAATGCCTTTTACTCCTTATTCATTACTCAGTTGTTGAATTTGATCTGGTCTCCCACCCTCTCCAAAGTCTCCAAACAGGCATATTTTTAAACCTTAGCTAAAGCTGGCCCCATAAATCACAGGCTCCATTACCATATGGATACATGAGACTCATTTAAAGAGTAAAGAAGAAAAGCCACTAAATACTTACTAAATACTTAGCTTTTTACTTATCTCCATAGTGTTTTTCAACCTGCATATTAAAAAAACAATTTCATTAAACATCTTGGTCCTTCAAACATGGGGAAATAATTTTATTTATATGAAAATTATTACATTAATATTATTGTTATAAATATTATTATAGATATTGTTCTGTATTTCTAAACAGACAGGTTCATTAAAATTATTTTGTCTTTATTTACTCACTTATGAATATGTTGAGACTCACAGCCAAACTTTGAGGTGAAATTTAGGGAGTATTATAGAAGAGTTGTTGATAGAAGGACCTGGGCAGGACAGGGGCACCACAAGAGACCAATGGAGCCAACAAATCAGGCTGGAGAAGGGGGGTGCTGCAGAGACTGATGCACCAACAAAGGACAGTGTATAGTGAGGACCTAGGCCCCTTGCTCAGATGTAGTTGATAGGCAACACAGTCTCCTTGCGGGTCACATAATATGGGGAGTAGGGGACACTTCTGACATGGAATCTGGTGCCTGTTTATTGATCACTTCCGCCTGGCTGAGCAGCCTTGTCAGGCCACAGAGGAAGAGGATGCAGGCAGTCCAGATGAGGCTTGATAGGCTGGCGTCAGATGATAGGGGAAGAGAGCTCCCTCTCTGAGGACCAGGGAAGGGAGAATCAGGAAGGGAGGGTAGAACCCGGAGGCAATGAGGGAGGGGGCTAAAATTGGGATGTAAAGTGAACAAATTAAAAAAAAAGAAGGAATATTTAACACATGTCTAGTATTGAGGAATTCCCTCCCTCTGTGAGACAGTATGAGGGAAGAGAATATAAATTAAAACCCGTCCTTCATGGAAAACATGAACATTTGCTATAAGCTTTTGAACATCCATAAAATAGATTAATTCATTCAAGAAGAATCGAAAATTTCAAAATAAAAATATTACCTAATCTGGGTCTTAGAGTACAGATACCATTTTGTCTTTTTAAAATTACAATTAATTTCATGTAGAATATTCATGTCATTGTACATGTCCATCCTCCCCCCCAACATCTCCTTGTTCTCTCTCAACTTCATGACTTTTACTTTTATTATTCTATTTATATATTTATTAGAGATATAAAAAATATATACACACATATATGTGGGCTGAGTCCACTTAGTGCTGCTAGAGGAAGACAAATTCATCTCCCTCAGCAGTTTAATTCCCTAGAGGTAGAGCCCCAGGAGGTTTCTCTTATCATTTGGACTTGTCAACTGGTGTGTTATCCTTGCTCAGGTCTTGTTTAGGTAACCATACTGTGGCGATTTCATGGGTTTAATGACCTTGCTACAGCCAGGAGGCACAATCTTGCCACAGAGTTTCTAGTCCTCTAGCCCTTGTTTCCTGAGCCTCGGGTTTAAGGATTGTGCTGTAGCTGTGTCAGGTGAGGTTGGGCACCCATGGTCATTTGTTCTTTGCATTTTGACCAGTTGTGTTTCCTGTAGTAGATTCCATCTGCTGCAAAGGAAAGCCCGTATAAGAACGCCTAGATGGAAACAGGGTGTACTGTCTTACTTTTTAAATCAAAAGTAAAAGTAGAACAAGAACTGGTGACTTGAGGAATTCTGCACACGATGGGCAAAGCAGCTGAACAAACAGGTGGGAAATCTGTTTTATGAAACTCACCTTACAGAATTTCACCCAATAAAAAACATAGGCCCACAGTATTAATTTTTCTAAGTCTATGCATCATCACAAAAGGCTCTTTTAATCATATTCTGAGTGCACATTTGGTTCCATTTGGACACAACTCATGAACACTAAATTTTTTATTTGAATTCCACCTTTTGACAAAGTGGGCAAGACTCCAAGCAAGCTGACATGGTTAACTGTTGGTTTAATTCATATAGACCTGAGTTTTAATACAAACAACTCAAATTCACCAGAACACTACATGCCATGAAATTGTAGCCTTACTCTTTATTTGGTATTCTCTATAGAATTACGTGTACTTTTAAAAATAACATCACGGATAGATATATTTGATCACAACTCAAAAGAAATATATCTTTTAAAATTACAATAGGAAACGTAGACTTCATTTTAATGATAATAAACTAATGAAGTAGGGGTTAGCCAGATTCTGGTTTTCCAAACTGAATTCTACAAGATTATTGAAAAAAAAAATACAGGTTTTATTTGTATTCTTAGTTCAGGTTTGACCAGAAATGAGTATGTACACAGCAAAATCATTTCACCTTTTCCAAACAGCCATTTAAAAATGTGTTTTTCCTCATGATTTTTACAGTGTCTGTGAATGGAATTAGACAAAAAAACATTTGTTTTCATAGCCTGTAAATACAGTATGTTCGTACATTAACTAACACAAGTAAGTCATTATACTATTTATTCAATCTACCATATATCACTCTTAGTTCAAATAATATGGTAATTTTCCTTTAAGAGATATTTTGGTTGCCTAACATCAAATCCTGGTAGAACAATGTTTGCACTCTGCCTTATTTTATTTTCCTCTACATTTTATGGCACATAGGTGTTTTTGGTCTGCCTTTATTTTAAGTCTATGGTCTGATTATGTATTGAGCTGTGCTTACGTTTTAAACTCCTCAGGTTTATGCTGTTGCTGCTGTTTTCCATTTTGTGATGTGGTCTCTCAGTGCTGCTCAGGTTGTATTTAAACTTCTGGCTTCTATTTTTTCATAACCTCAGCCTCTCAAGTAGCACTACCACACTCAAGTTACCTCCTATGATAAAATAAAATATTTTCGTATTGCCTTCTATAAGAAACTGTATATTTAAACAAATGAATATTCAACTGGGGTTTGTTTTTATGCTACTTGGCTGTTTAATATTCACAATAGTGATACTGAGCTGACTGGTGTTTATCAGCACTGCTTTAGTTCATAGAAACTGGCTACAGTCAGCTGATGACTACTCTTCCCATGCAGAACTACTTCAGCAGCAGGATTTTGACAACTTACAGAACCACACTGTGCAGACTGTATTGTTGGATGCTAGTGTGGACCATCTCTTTGATGTTAGAGTCCCTAGGGACCAGTCTGAGAGGGTGCTGAGTTGCTGGGAAACGTATAGTATTTAATAGCAGAGAAAAATTCATTGTGAAGAAGCTGGTGCTGCTGTACTGCTGGGCTGATGCCTTTTCTAAGAGAGCAGAAGTTTGATAAAAGGACAGATAACAATGTACTGTATTGATTTATAAGGAAGACAACAGTGATTCTGGCGCCTTTTTCTTGTTTGTTTACTTGTGTATCCTTTCCGTATTTTTATACTGTGACCCAGACATGGATGAAATCACATAAGAAACTAAATTCTCATATTAATTTCATGTTATTTTGGAAAGCATCACTTCTAATAAGAGAAAATTTGTTTATACGTTCTGTCAGGCAGTGGCTACAGTTTTCATGTCTGAGATGCATGGTTTGATGACCGACATTTGAGATACACTGATGTGAACCTTGTACAGAGTTCATAAATATCAAGTTTTAATGGAAAAAAAGAAATGCTCCAGTTCAACAGCCCACGAACATGCACACACAAGTTCCTCTAAAGCTCAGTGTATCATAAGCAGAAGCCTCGGAGGAGTCAGGAATCAATTTAATGTAAAATGACATGCAATCTAGTTCAATCAACTTGCTATGTTTGCTTTAATTTTTTTTTCTTTCTGTTTTAAAACAGCATCTCAAGATGGTGCTGTTAAGGGTGTCTTTTGGCTGACTGTTTCCCAAAACCAGGGAGAGAAACAGCAATAAAACAGAAATGACAAAAAACAAAACCTGCCTATAAATTGGCTGACAACATCGTTCCTTACTGTTACTACCTCAGATTCTGCCAAAGGATCAATATATTTCCAATATGAATATAATCAACGCAGGACCACAAATTCCAATCACAAATTTATATGTGGATTCAGCAGAAAAGAGAAAAATATGGTCTGAAGGGAAAAAATACCCTTTTGCATATCTACCTCTAATTTTACACAGGGTATAAATTAAACATTCTTTGATAATAATATGCAATGACAGCATAATCATATGCTAACATTTAATCACCTTTTATATACAATATTACCCTGATTCTTCTTTAAAATTTTATGTTGTATATTGCTGTACATTTTTCTTGCTGATTGATTCTCTTTATTACCACTGATTTTATTTATGCTGCTAATTTTTTTCCTAAGCGTATATTTTAATGAGTAGTTTTGTTCGGCTAACGTCTACAGAATAAGGAAATTCAGCACACCTGCCTAAATAAGATGCTTGAGATCACTGAGGAAAGAAATTGACATTTTACTTTACCCTCAGCATGGAGCCAGGGGCAAAGTTTGATCTGAAAACTTGCAAATTAACCAAAACTGTCACTCAGGAGTTATGGGCCTGAATGCTGCAAAATATGTTCTTTGAAGTCCTCATTTCAGCAAAATTATTAAAAACTTTATATCTAATTAAAATTGTAACTGCATTCCCATTTTTCAAACTCTCTATATCCTCAGGGCCAATTGGGCTGAGTGAGTCTGCAGCCTCCTCTGTGCAGCTCACCAAGCTGCTCCTATAGCAAATGCACATCATTACCATCTCCCCAGCTGAGAGGGAGCAGCCATTATCATGCAGCATTATTAATCTTCTTGTCTTATCAACTTGCAAATCACAAGCTATTGAGCCTTATGGCATGGTTCTGGGTCCATAGTTATTCATTTTGTAGGTCTACCTAGCCTTTGAGTCTCCTTAATCACCTGAAGATTGTCAGTCTCTTACCTTGGCCTGCCCCTGTGGCCCTGCTCAGCTCCTGTGAAAAGTCCATGGTGTTCTCTGCCTCTTAAAAAATCTTTTTTTATTTGAGAGAGAGAGAGAGAGAGAGAGAGAGAGAGAGAGAGAGAGAGAGAGAGAGAGAGAGAGAGAGAGAGAGAGAACAGAGGATAAATTTCATTAATGGATGTGAATTAGCATCCTACTGCCAAGAGCTGACCCTTTCTCCTGACATGCGCGTCTAAGTCATTCTTGTCACTCTTTCCCCCATTAATATTCTGAAAAAGACAGTGCATTGAAGAGGATAGAATAAGAAAGTTCCCTTAAACAGCCACTGTTGACCTTAGGTTGGGGATTTTCCTTTAATTTGCTTTTCTTAAAAATAAAATATTAATCACATTGGAAAAGGCAAGTAGAGTTCCTTTACTTTTTTTTCCAATATATTCCATTTCTAATATTGTATTCATTAAATTAAGTCATTGAACATTTTGAACATTTTAAACTGCCAAAGGAAGATAGAAATGTAATTTTCAGGGGAAAATAGATGAGACAGACTGAGGTATCCTTATGACAACTCCTATTTCTGCCAACCTCCATGGACATGCCATAAACATTAGTCTTTTGGGATCTTAAATGATTTCTGATCACTTCACTACTATAAGTTTTTAATTTTGTAAAAGTACAGTACTCCAACATGACTTTCAACTGAGAGAAAAAACTCACTGACAGGAGCTCCACAATTGGTTCAAATGTGGTGATTGCTGATATTAAATATTCTAGCTTATGATTTTGGGTTGCCGAGTGTCACAATGGAAGCTTTAACATATATTTTACATAGCTTTTTCTCTCGATATGCCTGTCCACAGCAATGCAGAAATATTTAACTATCAGTATCATATACAATGATAAAAATGACATTGAGGTAAAAATTATTTTGCCCCCAAAAAAAACCAGTAGGTGCTTACACCATCTGGAAATAACCTTGCCCCTCTATTATTAAAAACAAAGATAACTTAAATGAAAAAAAACTGATGTGAATTTGCAAAGAAATGCCAAGCACATGAGATTAATGCATCAGGTTTTTAATCTTCAGAGACTTGTATTAAAAATGCAACTCGATGTTGTTACATGAACTTGGCAGTAATGATGAAACTCTGATGGCCAGTTAATGCACAGACATGCCTTAAACACCACTAATTGGAGGACTGGTCTCAAAGTAGTACCCAAGGTCTCACCTTTTGAATGAAGAAGCATTCTATGAAAGTCCAGATGTGATGTGGTATACACATGAGACTTATTGAGGAAGCATGGAACCCTACAAAGTATTGATGGTCTCAGCTCTGTCTGAAATGGCTTAATGAAGCTGCATTTGGGTTCTGCAGTAATAGCTTTTTGGGGTTTGTGGTTTCTTATTTCAAATATTGTAGAATGTGCAGACATTATTAATATAAAATTAGTAAACTTTTCGAAGTGTAGACTAATTTAGCCAATGTATTCTGTTCACTAAAATAGCCAAGTAGGATTATTTCCCCTAATTCTACAATTACAAGGATTTGAGAGTTTTTATAGGGATCAGTGATGAAATGCATTTTATATTTCTAGGTGAGTCCACACATTTTGGAGAAGGTTGAATAGTAAGAATTTAAGGAGAATCAGAAACACATCAGCCAAAGCATACAAGCAACTGACCACTTGCTAAGCGAGATGGGTCACACTGCACTCAGCTCATCACTGTGAGCTTGAGGGTAAGGATTCCCTCTGAACTGAGAGGTGCATCTTCTTACTCTCATAGCACAAACACAAGCTCCTGATACAGGGAGTGATACCCTCTGAGTCCTGAATGAAAGGAGATAGTGCTATGCTCCTGTTTTCTGAAGGAAAGCATGCTAGCTTCTGCTAACTTTCTCCCCACCCCTGCAGCACGGAGCAAGGGTTACTCAGTCAGCCAATACTCAGTCATTGCTTACCATGTGTTGTTCCTGTTGCTTATGGTACACTAAGAACAAGAACTTCCTCCCTCCTACAGTGAGTATGCCAGGGATAGAGACAAATATAAGATGAGACAATGTGTAAGTTACATTGCAACATAGAAAAGAATAGGTGCAAAGGCATAATGGAAGAGACAGCGGGAAATAGGGGAGCAGGTGTTCAGTACTGTTGAATAAGATAGCATGGCAAAGGATTTCTCTGTAAAAATAAGGGAAAAGTGAAGCGCAGGGAGATGGCTCACTTCGTAGAATGTGTGCCACACAAACATGAGGATGCGCCTCAGATCTCCAGAACTCATGTAAGACACCAAGTGCTGCACCTGTTAATCCAGGCTGATGAGGGCCAGACAGGGGATCCTGCAGGTTTCCCAGGCAAGCTGAGGTTGCACTAAAATACCCTGTCTCGAAAAATAAAGGTGGTGAGCAGAAGAGCAGGGTCCTCTCTGTCAGCCTGCACTCATGTTAAGCCTCTGAGTTAAGATAATTTCCCAGCCAAGGAAGGTGCCTTGCTTCAGCCTCACTGGGAAAACCCAGATGGCCTAATAGCATGCCAGTCTGCTCTCCTAATGTCTTCTGCTGCTTTTCTAGCTGCCTGCCGGGCTTTTGCCTTTGGTTTTAATGTTGGGATTCAATCCTATTGCTTTGGTTCTGAACACAGTTTTAAACAACAGTCCAGTGTAAGTTTTCTTTTCTTTCTTCCTTCCTTCCTTTCTTTCTTTCGTTCCTTCTTTCTTTCTCTCTCTCTTTTCTTCCTTCCTTCCTTCCTTCCTTCCTTCCTTCCTTCTTTCCTTTCCCCCCTCCTCCTCCTTCTTCTTCCTCTTCTTCTTCTACAGATCAGTAGGAAGACCTGGTCAGAGGCTGTTGTAAAGGACGGGAAGGTAGCTCCCACCATAGCCTGAATATACTTTAAAGTGCTATGGACAGTATTGCTTGTCAGAATGAATAAAGGCTACAAAAGAAAGAAAAAGATAAAGAGATTGGTGGAAAAGAGGGAATGCCAGAATATTAGCCTAAATACTCTATTTCTGATTTTGTCTTGAGTTCTGCATATTTAAGGGAAAACATTTAAATTCTCATATCTCAAAATAAGCAATTCTCTTTATATTCCCATCTGTCATTAAGCCTTTCCTATGGCTTCTTTCCTAAATTGAGAATATGTTGCCTTTAATCACTTGTTTACTTTTTAACAGAGTTAATGCCAGGAATCATTCTATTTCATTTATTTTATTATGGATCATACAATTATACAGCATGTTATATGAGATGTATTCCTTCAGTTTACAGAATAATTTTAAATACAATGTTCTCTCAATTTATCAGGTTTTAAAAATCTGGTTCACAACTTGGAAGAATTTATTGTGTTCTTTCCTGTCACATTTTCTCCTTTCCCATAGACCTAACAAAGATCCTATATTTTATATTGATTCTTCCTTTAGATTAATTTTAAAGTGTCTTTTTAAATGTAATGAACACTTACCACAGACCAAGTCAAAGTTTAAGGATAGAGGCAACATTTTGCTAGGATGACATTAGAATATATTATATATTTTAAACACATGTAAATTTATTAAAAGTAAATTTTTTTGCTGAAGTGATGGGCCATCAAGTAAGAGGCATATACTGCATTTGCAGAGGGTCTGAATTAAATCCACAGCACTTACAACTTCATGAATCAATAGTTACCCCTTCTTCTAGCCTCTGCAGGCATCTGCACATGCATGCATGTATCCACATACATACACACAGTTCAAGGCAAATAAAGCCTTAAGAAATCACTATAGCTTTTTCAAAGTGTTCTTTCTGTCCCCTGTTAAGGTGTCAGTTGGTATTGCCTTATATTCTGGAATTAGAAATCTAAAGCTAAGTTACTGATGCATTGGTTTCTACTGAAATCTTTTTTCCTCCCTTATTGACATGCCTACCCATCACCTTCTTCCTCTTGCTTCATTTATTGTAAGGACCATCACTCTTTTTGGAATAGGATTATTCTTGGTCTGGATGCATCATGGGTATGAGGCCATTTATTGGGATCTGGGCAACTTATACCCAGGTGTTATACCACTGAAGTAATTAGGAGCCCATTCCCCGTAGCCTTTCACTAACGCCCATAGTGTTTCAGGGAGGGGTGAAGCCTACTGAACCTTGTGTTCAGGTTTTTTTGTGAGTAAACAGAGATACAGTCAGTTTGTAAGTGTAGTGGTCACGGTATAACCAAAAGATATCTCTTTTCAGAATAGCTCACCATCTTGCGCATCCATTATTTCTGCCATTTCTCATGTACACTGTTTTCTGAACCTTCAACTGCATGACTATTACCAAGCAACCACCATCCCTCCTCATCAGTAGTTTAATGACGTATGAGTCTCTGAATCAACTGTTATCTGATATGATAAGAACTTTTTATAAAGAAGACTGAGAGCAGCACTAATTTGTGGATATAAACATGAGCATTTAGAAGACAGTTTAAAGACAAGCAAGATGAATTTGTGGGTAAAGTGCTTGTTACCAAACATTACCTGAATTCAACCTCTGGAACATGATGGAAGGAAGCCATCAATTCCAATGTCCTGTTCACTGACACCTTCATATATACCATAGCATGCTTGTGAACATGTGCACAAACACAAAATAAATAAAATTTTAAAATGAAGGCAATTTGGAATGTGTCTAATTAGCAAAATTATAGAAGTGGGCTCCTCCATTAGTCCTGTGATCTCTGCTGGCACCAGCTTTTAAACAGATTGCAATAACAAAGATGACTTCTTTCTTATGAAGTTGGCTTTGATTCCAAACCAGAAGCAGTTAGTTGGCATGACAAAAGTCATACCGCTATCATGTCATGGGAAATCTTTCTTGGATTGTCATTATTGTAACATGCAGGGTTCACAACTAGGTAAGACTGCTAATGACTACCTAGTAGTCCACATTAGCACCTCTAGCACTCTGAAGTTTAGCCACAGTAAGAAAGCTTCTAGCTCTGTCCCAAGTTAATGTTCCCATGTATTCTATGACCTAGCATATTGTTTTTTAAGCAGTAGGCTCTTAATATCAAGTCCTGCTTGGCACATAATAACAGGGAAAATACCCTGTTGTGTCACAGACTTCTGGGACTTCCCTGATCAACAACTTGTAGGAAAATGTCCCCCACACAGTTCTGTGGCTTTTGTCTAATAACCTATTGCTTCAGGAGAAACAGCCCTTTGACCTTCCACAATTGCCCTCCATGTAGGGATCTGACATTCAAATTCTTAAAAAAGAAAGAAAAGAAAGAAAAGAAAAGAAAAGAAAAGAAACAACAAAATTTCAATAAGCTTCAAAATGTTATTTTAATGTCTAATTTTATAATATCCTTAGATTTTTTTTATCCCTTCCCAAACCTCTCCTTACATTAACCATTCTACTGCCAACATTTCCCTATCTACTTTTTTTATGCTGATCTAAACTATTTTATTTCTTTTTAAAATATAGTTTATTAATTTATTCATATTACATCTCAATTGTTATCCCATCCCTTGTATCCTCCCATTTCCTCCCTCCCTCCCATTTTTCCCTTACTCCCTTCCCCTATGACTGTGTATCATATTTGTTTCACCACTCCCCCTCTCTTAAGATTTTTCCATCCATGGTCATTTTTATATATTCTGAGTCTCTACATACACTGAAATACACTTCTATAATAGGGTTGTGTTATACACACATATAGTGCTGATTATAATACATACTTATGCATGTAGCTAGAATTTGTCTTTCAGATCCCAAATTGCCTTACTTGGTATAGTTTTTAAGTTCCATCCTTGAGCAAGTGTCATACTTTGCTTTTTCTTTAGAATTGAGTAAAGTATTGTATATATGAGCCATATTTTCATTTCCCATTATCTTAGTTAGGGTTTCTATTGCTTTTATGAACACCATGACCAAAAGAAAGTTGAGAGGACATTGTTTATTTCATTTATACTTCCCTATCACTGTTAATCATAGAAACAATCAGGGCAAGAAGTCAAACATGGGAGGAACCTAGAGGCTCCTAGAGGCAGGAGCTGATGCAGAGGCCATGGAGGAGTACTGTTTACTGGCTTGCTCAGCCTGCTTTCTTATAGAACCCAGGACCACCATCCCAAGGATGGCAATGGTCAGGGTCTTCCCACATCAATCACTAAGAAATAAATTGCCCTATTGTGTTGACTACAGTTTTATATTGTGGAAGCATATTCTTAAGTGAGGATGCCTCTTCTCAAATGAATTTAGTTTGTGTCACATTGACATAAAACTATACAGCCTGACATCCACCATTCATGGGTGCACCTCTAGGCTGACTCATCATTCTGACTATTGTAAATACTGCAGCAATGAAGATGCATGTCCCAAGGAGAGAGCATACAACTCTGTAGTAGGAGACAGAGCACTTTGGATGCATGCCTTGGAGTGGTATAGCTCAGTCGTTTGGAAGTTCTAGGTTTAGTTTCATGGTACTATCTTTAAGTCAGAATTAGTTGGTATGTTGTAAATGACAATGGAAAAGATGGGATTTCTTTACCAATAATATAATATACCTTCCAAATCTACAATTAGTATATGGTGTGTTATCCTAATAGATGTGAAACTTCTCTTACACAACAGACTGCCTGCTGTGTTGCCTCCCATTCTTAACTCATCATTTCCAGCAGATCATGCAGATAATCTGCTCCAAGCTTCCTCCCTCTCATCATGTTACCCCATCCCAGTTCTACCAGGCATCCCTTGGGAACATACCACCAACCTAGCCAGAGAAACAAATAGGCCAACAAATCAAGTAGGCAAGCTTCTGAAATTTACTCTCCTTTCTCTCTTTCATATCTAGTTAATCCCCTGATACCCAAACCACATAAAGGCACTACAAAGAAAGAGAATTGTAGACCAATATCCCTTATAAACACAGACACAAAAATTCTCAATAAAATCCTTGCAAAATGAATGCAAGAACATGTGAAAAATATCATCTACCAGGATCAAGTATGTTTCACCTCAGAGATGCAGGCATGGTTTAAGATATGTAAATTAATAACTGTAATCTATTATGCAAACAACTTAAAAGACAAAAAACCATGTATCATCTCATTAGATATAGAAAAGGCCTTTGACAATATCCAGCACCACTTTATGATAAAAACCTTGGAGAGCTTAGGGATACAGGAGACATATATCAGCACCATAAAGGTAGTTTACAACAAGTCCATATTCAACATTAACTTAGAGAGAAATTCAAAACAATTTCACCAAAATCAGGAATAAAGCAAGGCTGTCCACTCACTCCATTTCTATTCAATATAGTACTTTAAAACATGGCAAGGACAATAAGACAACTTAAGGAAATCAGAGCGATATCATTTTGGAAAAGAAGAAGTCAAAGTATGCTTATTTGCAGATGATACGGGAATATACATAAGTAACCTAAAAGTTATGCCAGGAATCACCTACAACTGATAAATCTTTTTCAATAAAGTAGCTGGGTACAAAATTAACTCATAAAAACTCAGTAGCCTTCCTATATACAAGTGACAAAGTGTTTGAGAGAGAAATCAGGGAAACAACTGCTTTCACAAGAGCCTCAAACAATATAAAATATCTTGGGGTAATTGCAACCAAGTAAGTAAAAGATGATTGGGATTAAAAACCTCAAGTCTTTGAAGAAAGAAGTCGAAGAAGATATCAGAAGATGAAAAGATCTCATATGCTCATATAGTGGTAGGATTAACATAGTAAAAATGACCATCCTACTGAAACCAATCTACAGATTCAATGCAATCTCATCAAAAGTCTAACATAAAATCTTCATAGGTCTTGAAACAACAATTCTCAATGTCATATAGAAAAAATTAGGATAACTAAAACAGTTATGAACAAAAGAACTGTTGGAGGTTTCACTGTTTCCATTTTCAAGTTGTACTACAGAGCTATTGTACTAAAAACTGTATGGTATTGACATACAAACAAAAACATTGACTAATGTAATCAAGTTGAAAACCCAGACATAAATTTATACATCTATGAACACCTGATTTTTTTGAAAGAAGCAGGAAATACACACTGGAAAAAATGCAGCACCTTCAACAAATGGTGCAGATCAAACTGGATGGCTGCATGTATAACAATCCAATTAGACTAAACTATCTGGCCTTCAACCCCATCAGAGACTTGAGAAGGAATAAAACTTAATTACCTGTGTGAGAGATGAGATATGGTAGATATTAATTTTCCTTCAGAAATTTAGACTCAACAAGATAGGAAAGATGTTTATCTCAGGTTTGCCAAATACAAACAGGCAAATCACTATGAATGTAACATTTACATAATTCCTGATTGTTTGGTTGTTTTTCTTGCTGTATTTAGTTTATTTTATTTATGTGTAATAATATAAATGTATATATTTTAAAAGAAACAAAATTTTAAAAAATCTACACACTGGGACAACAATTCTATCACAAGAGTCTTGAAATTATTCATATCCATGGTGTTCAGAAAATACTAAGATAAGTTTTTCACAGTATTTAGAAGAATATTATGGTGTTTTTGCTTCTTTTTATGAAACAGATATTACTCTTCAGAAGGATTTTGCAAAACTTGTCAATCTATTTCTTAAAGTTCATTGAATCTGGAAGACATCAGAAATTATGTGTGCTTGTGCCTTTACTGGAAATTAGAAAATATATATATACAGTAGAAATATATAGACAGATGCAGATCTCAGGCCCTCCTAAAGTTTACCCGGAATGGTGCTTTGTTTATACAAATTTTCTATAGAAAGGTTATGAAACCTTTTGAAATATGACTTCATTTTAAAAGTTTGATTTATAATTGAATCATGTTTATAATACAAAAATATCTGAGGAGCTTCAGCTAGAGAAGAATATATAACTCTTCACTCAAAGATAATCACTTCATATTTTACTGTACTTTCCTTAGTGTGTTTATAATCACTTAATATTTAAATGTGCTCTCCTTCCTCTACTGTGCTTTTTTCTGTACTCTACCATACTTACATCTGTAATATGTGCCTTGTTATTTTGTTTTACGTAATATGTAAGCACTACGTGCCATTATCATACTCATAAATTTTGTGACTTTATATTAACATTCAAATAAAGTTTGTAAATCATTAAGAATATATATTTCTGATCTGAAATAAAGTGTTGATATGAATATAAAATATGTACATTAAGTAGGTAAAAAGAATACAAGTAGATGCCTACTTATCATCTTGTACAAAACTCAAGTCCAAATGGACAATGACCTCAACATAGAATCAAATTCACTGAACCTGAAAGAGGAGAATGTGGGGAATACCCTTGAACATACTGGCACTGGAAAAGGCTTTCTGAGCAGAACGCCATAAGCACGGGTACTAAGATCAACAATTAATAAATAGAATCTCATCACATTGAAAATCTTCTGTAAGGCAAAGGACACCATCATTCAACCCATCAACTTTCCCCACCAACTGGGAAAAGATTTTGACCAATTGCATATCCAATAGAGCACTAATAATCAAAGTATATAAAGAACTAATATAACTAAACATCAAGAAAACAGACTAATTAAAAATGAAGTATAGATCAAAACAGAATTCTCAAAAGAGAAAACTCAAATTACTAAGAAACTCTTAAAATAAATGTTCAACGAACTTAGCTGTCAGGAAAATTCAAACCAAAACTACTTTGAGATTTCATCTTATGTCCATCAGAATTCACTGCTAGTCAGCCTGCAAACGCAAACAGCCACAATTGAAATTAATGTGACTTTTCTTCAGGAAGATGGGAGTCAGTATACCTCAAGATATAGCTAAACCACTTTTTGACATATACCCAAGGGGTGTTTCATCTTTCCTCAGAAACACTTGCTCAACCATGTGCATTTCTGCTCTATTTATAACAACCAAAAATTAGAAAGAACCTAGATATCCCTCAACAGAAGAATGGATAAAGAAAATGTTAAACAAGAGAGTGTTACTCAGATATTTAAAAAATTGCATCATGGGGGGCTGGGGAGATGGCTTAGAGGCTAAGCACACTGACTACTCCTCTGGAGGTCTAGAGTTCAATTCCCAGCAACCACATGGTGGGTCACAGCCATTTATAATGAGATCTCATGTTGTCTTTTGGCCTGCAGGTGTACGTGCAGGCAAAGCATTGTATATATAATAATAGATAAATAAATATTTTTTTCAAATGGCATGATGAAATTTTCACATAAATGGATAGAGCTAAAAAAACAAAATCCTGATTAAGGTCTCCAAATTTCAGTTTGTAGTCATTTATACGTAGAAATTAGCTCTGAAGTCAAAGATAACTATGCTACAATCCATAGAAGCACCAAGGTTATGTGTTAGTGTCTTAGGTACAGGAAGGTGCTCTGCACCCTACCAAAGGAGGACTGTAAACTCTAACCCATCCACGAGCCTTTTGATCTACAATGGTGTTGTGCCTGCATGTTATGCTAGTGTAGCGGTGGTGCAAAGCTTGTTGGAGTAACCAAAGAAGTACCTTAGTTGATATAAAGCTCACCCTATGAGGTGGAACCCTTACCTGACACGGCGTGGATAACCAAGAACATGAGATCAGATGGCTCAGAAGCCTGGGATAAAACCAAATACTGTTCTAAAAGAAACAACAAAACAAGCAAACAAGCAAAACATGGCAATACTATGCCTCTAAACGATAACCTGCGACACATAGGTTCATGCCGTATTCAACAATCATCAAAGAAACTTCATCCTGGAGCAGATGGAACAAATGCAGAGACCCAGAGCTAGACACATTTGCAGAGAATGAGAGACCTGGGAACTCTTAGCCACAAATGGTTTTACTCCGCCAAATCCTTCCCCTCAGAGGTCAGGGAGCCCTGAGGAAGATGAGACTAAAGGAGTGTTTTGCTTTTAACATGGCTTCCAGGTAAAGGATTTGTGACTCTCCTGAGTAGGAAAACAAGCAGCTTTCTATGTCTATATCTGGTTTTTGTGCCTTGTCTTGGGGTCCTTTTATTCTTTTTGTTTCCTTTTTCCTGCTCTGATGTACTAGCTTTTGTTTCTTCATACTATTTTATTTTATCCTCTGGAAGTCTATGTTTTAAGGAGACAAAGTGAAGGGGTGATGGGATGGGGAAGAAACAGGAGGAGTAGAAGGAGAAGAACCCACTGTCAGGGTGCATTATGTGAGAATAAAAGCTATTTTAAATAAAAGAAAATGTTTTTATCTAATAAAATGTATAATCCAGATAAATATTTTAATTTAATGACTATTTTTAAGTTAAAACCTAGAAGAAATAATAATATTTATTGATTAATTATTGATAGCTCTCTGTTTTCATTTACCCGGGTATATTTTTTCAGAGCCATGTCTATTCTAGAATGTAAGAAACCTAAAATAAAGCTTAACAATTTGCAAAGATATTGCTGTGTTTACTCATGTCCATTACTAAAAAGTAAAAGAGAGTTTTCTAAAATTACTTTTAGAATAAATGTGTTTATTAGACAAATAAATGTACCAAAGGAATAAATGAGTTTTTAGAACATGTCCATTGGTTTTTTCTGTAAATGTTAATTACCATTGGTAAGTCAACTTTACTTCTTGTTCTCAGTAGAATAGAAACAAATAAAACATTTTACTTTTAACTGAAGAAATGTTGCTCAGATAATTCTAACATCTGAGGAAATATTGAATGGAAAGTATACTTACAAATTGTATGCATGTGCATTTCTCTATGCTCTACAGAAAGAGTTAATATGTCAGTTAGTAAAATAAAATACACTCAAAGTACCAGTTTGAAATTATTTACAAAAGAGAAACACTGAAGGACTCTTTGATGTTTGAGAATCTAAGCGCACTATGAGTGAAATTGTTTTAGTATTTTATCTATCCATGCTTAGCTATGCGAGTTTACCACAGTTACCTTTTGATAGAGGAATAAAGTGTGATTCAACCCTAAAGAAGACGGCTTTAAAAAAGACACAAAAGCCAACGTGTTTGAAACTGGGTCTTAGTTTCAAATATACTTTCTTGAGGAAAATGAGTTTTTAAAATATTAACTGGGTAGTTAATTGTTGACTTACTCTTCAGGCCTAATAAAATGATCTAGGTGACTGGAAAAAAATCGGTACCACCATGCAGAAGAAATTACTTCATGTCTTCCTACTGATGTGTTCTTATTGTCTGTCTTGGGCTTCATAAGCTAGGGAAATAAATTCACATCATTTGTATTATTTCTTCAAAAGTACAATGTGGGGCTTGGTAGTATGGATGGGAAACACATTTTCATTGCCTGTCTCCATTCTGCCACTATTCTCCAAGGGCTAACCTCACTTTCTCTTCCTGGGGTACTGCTTTGGGGTGACTTCAAAGCTATCCACACCAACAGTGCTTCTCTCCATTTTTTTGATTGGGGCCAAGAAGGAGTGAGTCAGGCTTTTCACCTGCTGCCTTTCCGTCATCTGACAGGCCCTCAGCAGGTACTACAGCTTGCTGGGGACTTCTAATGGTGATTCATAGCTAGTCAAAGGTTGTCTAAGACCCTCACATTGTTAAATACCTGTGCTTTTTGTCCCTCCCAGGAGCTAGCAAGTCTCACTCCAGGATGTGGGCGGACCACGTTTTCACCTTGTAGGATATCGCATGACCCAGACTTAAATCATTTTCTTGCTATCTAGCTAGAGGGATTTGCAGGCCAGTCATCAAAATTTATCAAAGTTATTCTTACCCTGGGCTGTCAGAGAGGGCTGGGTAGGGAGATCATTGTTTCTAGACGTTTCTTGCTGATGGCTCGTTGGAGGTCTTTTAAAAATGGCTTCTTCCTGCTGTTCCTGGTTAATTCTGAGAATAGAGAACTATTGGCACATACATGGCACAGAGATCATAAGATTCCTCTGGCTGGATGGTAGGTCTGCTCAGGGATGACTCTAGTGCTAATTGTATTTTTGAATTCCTGGGATGGCCTCTGTACCTCCTTGCACAGGTATACGTGGAATAAGATTTTTGGTTTTTATCCTCTCTCCCTCCCTCTCTCTCAGTTTGTCTATCATCTACATGTCTTTTGACCATCTGTCTCTACCCTCCCTCCCTCCCTTCCCCATCTGTCTTCAACTTATCAGGAACTGAAAGTACAGTTTGTATTTTCTGCAGGTCTCTATTTCTCTTAAGCTGAGAAATGGTTTAAGTTATACAGCTGTATTGAGTGTATACTTAGGCATGAGCACTTCAGACAATTATTCTGGAATTCAAATAGTGCTCTGGAATGGGCACTAGATGCTCTTTCCTTCTGTTTGACTTTCTAGGGTTTGCTCCATTTTTGTTTTTGTATCTTTATTTTTTGAGGGGTATTGTAATTGTTGTTGAAACTGGTGTCTTTTTATTGTCACTCGCTTCATCCCTGGCCTATTCCCTGGAGATTTTTCACATAGCAATCACTTGCCATCTTCCTGTTTCATCTCACTGGCATTCCTGTTTCACACGTTTTCATGGAATATAATAGATAGCCTGGAACTTGGATATTTTTGTTTGGCAACATTCCCATCTGGTTGTAAAGCCTTACTACTGTATACTCACTTTGAAAAGGTAGTTTAAAGCTTCCTGAATTATTATCATTTATAGTATGTCCAAATCTAGTTTCCTATATATTACTGACATTCTATGTCTTAAATAAGGAAATATCTAGGGAGAAAGACCAAAGAATGGGCAGCAGGAATTTGAAAGGTAGTAGAGATCAAGGGTAGCAAATTAACAATGTGTGGAAAGGTCTCTATCACAGTGCTGTTCATTTGTTATTCAATGGTCATCTATGAGAATTCAGGTATCATGTCAAGTGTTAGAGCAATTGGCTTTATAACTTAATGGATGCATACCTTCTTCATGACTTTACAAGCAGCTGCAAAATAATGAAGATAAAAGTTAAAATGATAGACATGTGGTACTGCCAAAATATGTACAAAAGAGTCAGGGAGCATTTTCATAAGGGTATTAAACTTTAGCTGATATATGAATAATGATGCTGCTGAAAAAATATATATTGTGTAGAAGAAAGAACCTTCCATCAATAGGAAAAGGAACTCAGAAATTCTGGTATGCAGAACAGTGATGAACAGTGAAAGCTGAAACAGGGTACATGATAAAGTGGCTGAAAATATGATAGAAGAAGCCTCTAGAAACTGTGCCCAAAGGGGCTTGGTAGCCATGTGAGTAACTTTAGTTCCTGTACTAAGGCATCAGGACCCACCAAGGATCTTGACTCCATTCTCTTGAATAGTAGGTGGTGAACAAGCCGAATTGCTTCAGTAATAATAATAAATACCACTGCACTGGCTTGAACATTTATTCCTTTCTTCTATAGTCATTCAAGCACACAGACGACAGTTTTCAGGAGTTAGCCTTTGGCCAAATTGGAAGGCCACTCTGACATCCTGATGATAATGACCTTCTACTCCTCAAGTCTCCGGCACTGAATACATAAGAAGGAAGAATAGAAAAAGCAAAGGCATATATTTTTGTTCCTCATAGATGTGTCCACACTGCTACTCACGTCCTATTGGACAGCATTAAGTCACATGTTACATCCACTGATTTGCAGTAGAGGCTATTTCCTTTAAAATGGATTCATGGTTGGTGTGTAGGCATTTATCTAAAGGCAGCTAGGAGGAGAGAGAATAATAATAAGCATTGAAAATGTGTTCTCAAACAGCACTAAAAAATGGGTGACATGAATGTGAGTTAATCCACAAACATGGCAACAGTCAAGTGTTGACAAGCTCCAGTAATTTATAGTACTTTTCTAAAGAAAGTCTTCACTGTCAAATGTGATTTAACTAAACTTCAGTTATCATTTTTATATAAAACTTAGAAAAAGTGTGTGCTAGAAATGACATATCTACGAAACCTTGACATACAGACAGTTATCAACTAGACAGCTACAAAACAGGAATTGATGTGGGAAAGAGGAGTTAAAGATTCTTATTAGTTTGATTGAAAGAAATGTTGGTCCTAGTGAAAGCTAATTTAGGAAGAAGGATAATGAGTTGAGTTCACAAAATACAACAAACAATTCCTAAGCCTCAGTATTGAGCTGCTGGAAATACAAAGGTAAAAAAGACACCATCCTAGAAAGTTGTGTAATTAATCCTAATGATGGTGCTTATACATACACGAACCAGTGACTACTCAATTAGAGAATCCTACATTGTATCAAATGGCCAAATTTATGTTTCAAGAAGCAATAAATTGGTAATGTTCTTAAAATATGAACCCAATGTTTCTCATATAAAATAAGAAACATTATGATCATTTCAAGTTCATAATGAGTGAATTAACCCAGAAGCAGAAAGAGTCAAATGGTATATACTCACTTATATCTGCATACTAGCCCAAGGGGCATGTCCCATGAAAGTATTCACTTACCAGGAAAGTGGGACAGAGGGGAGGGCATCCTATTGGGACTCTAGGTGGGAGAAGCATGGGAGAATGGCAAAATAGAAGAATCCAGAAGGTCCTAGAAACCTACAAGAAGAACATTATGAAAGGCAGATCTGGTCCTGCTCAAACTATGGCACCATCCAAAGACAATACATGCAGTAAACTTTGAACCCTTACCCAGATCTAGTCAATGGACAGGACATTCTCCAGTTGAGTGGAGAGTGGGGTCTGACTTTCACACGTACTCTCGTGCCCCATATTTGACCATGTCCCCAGGATGGGAAGACCTGGTGGCACTCGGAGGAAGGATAGCAGGCTACCAAGAAGAGACTTGATAGCCTATGAGCATATACAGGGTGAGGAGGTCCCCCTCAGTCACAGTCATAGGGGAGAGGTATAAGGGGAAAATGGGAGGGAGGGAGGAATGGGAGGATTCAAGGGTTGGGATAATCATTGAAATGTAATATGAATAAATTAATAAAATAAAAAAGAAAAATAAGAAACAATTAAATAGAAAGAATTGCATGTAGTAACTTGCAAAGATTAGAAATATGAAATCGCATCTATCCACAATTATTTATTACTTGTCTACTGTTGACTTTAAAGTCTTTTAGCATGAAAACACAATATCAACTATGTGGTAAAGTATCATCATACATCATTGGGAAGAACCAGAAAAACAAAAACAAATCTGTAGAAACTGGTAAGTATTGGACAAAGGAGTAGTATTTTAGAGAAAATAATAATGTAAGGGAGAAAGCACCATAGGTAGCACAGAATTATGTCAGTTTTGTGGTGGACATCTGTAATAAATGTAACTGGTAAGTTACTAATGAATAAATGCCTCAACAGAGAGAAAGCAAATGATCCACAGAGTTGCGAAGTTCAGCATATAATTGAATGTGCTTTGAGGAAGAAAGTACTGTAACTGCCAATTTTCTGAGTCAGACTTTTAAAATGTATTGTTTGTAGAGTGCGTGTATTCTATGCATGTGTATAATATGTAACAATTAATTCAGAGTGATGAGCATTTTCATTTCCTTAAAGACTAAGAATTTAGCAATAATTGCACATGGTTGTGAGATAGTGTGATGATGTAATAGATGGATGCAGTGTTTACTAATCAAAACTATGTAATTGGTGTTTGGGGTGCTATATCAGGTGTCCATTTGGGGCATTTCTGCTCTTCTAACTAGGCATGAAATGTATAGTAGGTGTGAGAAAGCCACACCTCTGTACTCTCATATGTGTCTCTCCTTCTTTAGCACATTCTTTTGTGTCATTCTTTCTATTTGTGATAAAATTACACCCATGCTTAGGAATGGCTAGACCTGAAATTCTTCTCTATAAACCCAGCAAAGATAAAAGGAACTCCTCCCGTTTCTGAGAATGACAACAAGGAACTATTCCTGTCCATTCAGCACTGACATTTTCTCATACTATGCTGTCCCTGAGTAGCTCCCTTATTTGGGCTAGAAGCCTGGAATGACTGTGGGACTCTCACAGCTAAGGTTAGCAGCATTCGCAGTAGTCGCGTATGCTGGGACTCTCCCATATGGACTGGGTTGGACTCCAGCAAATGATGGAGTCATGGTTGCCAATGCACTTAGTTTTATCTATGCTGCCTTTCCTGTGTCTGTACCTGGCACAGCTCTCATCTCACCCTTGCTGAGCTCAAGATTCTCCTGAGTTCAAGATTCTTCTGCAATTTTGACCTCATAAGTCTCGGTGACCTCGTTTCTTTGCTTCTTCCATGTGAAGAGACACGGGAGTAACAGGGGTCTTTATGTGGCCATCTCAGAATCAAGACAGACTTTGTGAAAAGAGTAACAAAGACAATGTTACTGAAATGGAATGAGCAAGGATGAAACGGAGGGAATGAGTAATGAGGACTAGCAGGAATCATATCCTGTAGGCTCCTATGTTCTTCAAACTTTGGATTTTATTATGAGTGAGGGATGCAGGATGCTATTGTACCACATGAGTGACATAGATTAGTTTAGGATTTAAAAGAATCTCCTAGGATTCTGTGATAAGGCTGTATGCAAAAAAAAAAAAAAAAAAAAAAAAAAAGGAAATGGAGAAGCAAAAAAAAAAAATGCAGTTAAGTTACTGGGCTGATTCAATATGGCCTGTTTGATGAATTGCACATTGAGACACATAAAGAAAAGATGAGCTTTTATGGCAGGTCAAGATCAAATAATGATGTCTCTTAAATGCATTACAAAGATATTGATGCTATACAATTATGTTTTAAAATGTCATTTCTAAATAAGTTCTAAACCAGAACACACACTCCTATATCTGTTTCTTTTCTGTGTCAACCTTGCCTTCACATATTTAGTTCTGTCATTCATGAAAGATCACAGTGGATGATAAACTCTGATCTCATGCACAAAATCCTTTAAAAATTAGAGTAACCTGCCTTTTCTGATTGGCCTTGCATCAGGGGCAGGGTCTTAGTATGTTGCGTATTGTCCATTAGAAGCATTTTTTTTTCTAGTCAGGCTATATTTATCAGTTGAAGATGGTCATGGAAGGTAATTACCTGCCTTTCTTCCTCAAGTATTTATCTTTTACTCAAAAGGGAGCATCGATATGAAATAAACTGAAAATGACTAAGGCAAGCCTAAAATTTGGAGAATGCAATTCCTGATCTGTATGTAGTCAGCCACTTTTAAGTAGATTTTATTTTATTTTTTTATTCTTGTTACATCTCAATGGTTATCCCATCCCTTGTATCCTCCCATTCTTCCCTCCCTCCCATTTTCCCCTTATTCCCCTCCCCTATGACTGTTCCTGAGGGGGATTACCTCCCCCTGTATATGCTCATAGGGTATCAAGTCTCTTCTTGGTAACCTGCTGTCCTTTCTCTGAGTGCCACCAGGTCTCCCCCTCCAGGGGACATGGTCAAAGGTGAGGCACCAGAGTATGTGAGAAAGTCAAATCCCACTCTCCACTCTACTGTGGAGAGTGTTCTGTCCATTGTCTAGATCTGGGTAGGGGTTTAAGGTTTACTGCCTGTATTGTCCTTGGCTGGTGCCTTAGTTTGAGCGGGACCCCTGGGCCCAAATCTGCCTATCATAATGTTCTACTTGTAGGCTTCTAGGACCCTCTGGGTCCTTCTACTTTGCCTTTCTCCCATGATTCTCTCATCTAGAGTCCCACTAGAATGTCCTCCCCTCTGTCTCAGTTTCCTGGTAAGTGAAGGCTTTCGTGGGACATGCCCCTTGGGCTAATATGCAGATATAAGTGAGTATATACCATTTGAGTTTTTTTGCTTCTGGGTTAACTCACTCATTATGATCATTTCTAGCTCAATCCATTTATCCACAAATTTTGGGAATTCCTTGTTTTTAATAGCTGAGTAGTATTCCATAGTGTATATGTACCACAGTTTCTTTATCCATTCTTCTATTGAGGGACACTTAGGCTGTTTCCATGCTCTGGCTATTATGAGTAAGGCTGCTATGAACATGGTTGAGCAAATTTTCTTGCTGTGTGCTGGAGCATCTTCTGGGTATATTCCAAGGAGTGGAATAGCTGGGTCTTGAGGAAGCCCTATTCCCATTTTTCTGAGATAGCACCAGATAGATTTCCAAAGTGGTTGTACTAGTTTGCATTCCCACCAGCAATGAAGGAGTGTTCCTCTCTCCCCACATCCTCGCCAGCATGTGGTGTTGCTTGAATTTTTGATCTTAGCCATTCTGATGGGTGTAAGATGGAATCTCAGAGTTGTTTTGATTGCATTTCCCTGATGATTAAGGAGGTTGAGCATTTCTTTAAGTGTTTCTCAGCCATTTGATATTCCTCTGTTGAGAATTCTCTGTTTAGTTCCATGCCCCATTTCTCAATTGGGTTATTTGGTTTGGTGGTGTTTAATATCTTGAGTTCTTTATATATTTTGGATATTAGACCTTTGTCAGATGTAGGGTTGGTGAAGATCTTTTCCCAGTCTGTACTATAAAGCAATAGTAATTAAAACAGCATGGTACTGGCACAGCAACAGGCTGGTTGATCAGTGGAATCGAATCGAAGACCCAGATATGAGTCCACACACATATGGTCATTTGATTTTCGACAAAGAAGCCAAATCCATTCGATGGAAAAGGGATAGCATCTTCAACAAATGGTGCTGGTCTAACTGGATGTCTATGTGTAAAAAAATGCAACTGGACCCATATTTGTCACCTTGTACAAAACTCAAATCCAAGTGGATTAAAGGCCTCAACATAAAACCAGAGACACTAAGTCACTTAGAAGAAAAAATGGGAAAGAGCCTGGAACATATTGGCACAGGAGACAACTTCCTGAGCAGAACACCAACAGCCCAGGCATTAATGTCAACAATTAATAAATGGGACCTCATGAGGCTGAGAAGCTTCTGTAAGGCAGGAGACACTGTCAAGAGAACAAAGCGACAACCTTAAGTAGATTTTATATCTGTTTTCAGTAGTGATTAAATGATGGCCTTGAGAAACCAAAATATTGTTACCTATCAAGGGAAAGTCATGTAAAGTCTAATAGCTGCCCTTAACCCAAATAAGAAAGCACATCCCAGTTATTCATAAATGCATGCTCATATGTCTCTGAAATTTGAGAGGTTTGAGTTCAGTTAGACTTACATCTGATAGATCTTCCCCTTATTTGTCCAGATAATTGAGACATAACTATATATACATTCAAAGAAATTTCAACAGCAGGCTACAAGTGGATATGTGAAAAGCCTTCAAAAACTCCTTTGATCATAGATGATATTTACCTCTTTATCGGTAAAAAGTCTTATGGGTGTGGAAAAGTAGTGAATTTGGCAATCAAAAGTTAATCCAGCAAAGAAGTGAGAAGGACAGAAGCATAGGTTATAAAACTTTTGGGGGGCAGGCAGGTAATAAAGATCTTTAAAATCTGTGATTTCAGTTACCAACTACAGCTTATTTTAAACAGAGGAGTTATGAAAGTAATATTTTAAAATAAATAGCATTGGTGTATAAGAGAACTGAAGTGGGTGGAATATGGAATAATGAAAAATTAGGCCATTATTTTTACTATAATAAACCATACGTGGAGTAGTAATTACGAAGATGGCATCGGTGATTTAAAAAAATCAATAATCACAGTTCTCAGATTTTAAAGATTTCCCAAGCACCATATGAGCTACATTCATTCTTTTATTTTATCTTCAGAATTCCCATCAGGATAATAATAAACCAAGAGCACTCAGTGTATCAATGTGGAATCTGTGGCATAGACAGGTGAAGATTTCCCTTGATATTCATTAGAAGGTAAATTTAAAAGTAAATTAATACATTCAATCTTCCTACCCATATAACAAAAAGTAGACTTATCTCACCTATGTGCAATCCATATTTAAATTTAAAAAAATGTGAAAGTAGATAAGTTACTGTTTTGAAAGTTACTGTTTTGAAAGAGAAGGGGGGCCGAGTGCAAAATGGATCAAGGAAAAGTAAGTGATGGTACATATCAAAGTACATTATAAAAATATTTGGAAATATCACAGTGGAACCCATTTCCTACAACTGATATGTGTGTGTGTGTGTTTGTGCTGTGCATGCATGCCTTCAACCATGTGGATGTAGGAATGCTGAAAGACACAACTTGATAAAAATTCCAATTGTGACTATCTGTTGGGTATAAAATTTCTGTTATGTAGGGAAACCAAGAGAAATCATTTTGACATCAGTTGACCTAAGTTGTATTTGAAAACACTGAGAAGTTGTTTGTCTACACTGGACTAATGACAGAAAGGTGTCAGCAGGGGTCTATAGAGTGTGGTATTTATCCCACAGTAACTCGTCTGGAGGCCTGGTTCAGGTTCTGGTTTCTATCCCAGTAATACCAAGGCTTTAATTACTGAAGTTATCCGCAGAAACAATACAATTATGGCTGAGTTCCCAAAGTCCCTATCCACTCAGTTTGCTTTAACGAAAGACAAAAATCACGAGTTGTCGATAACTACATTTTATTTTTTAAATTTATTTTATTGTTATTATATTCATTCATATTACACCCCTATTGTAATCCTTTCGCTCTTATCCTCCTGTTCCCACTCTCCCTCTCTTTTCTGAACTATTCCCCTGCCCTAGACCTCTGACAGGTGGGGTCCTCCTTCCCCACCCACCCTCTGTTCACAGCCTATCAGGTCTCATCAGAATAGGCTGCGTGCCCTTCCTCTGTGTTCCCAAAGGGCCTCTCCGCTAAGGGGCAGTGATCAAATCTCGGGCCCCAGAGATGATGATATCTAAATTTTGTCAGCCCTTGCACAGTACTAGTTGAACAAAGAAGATAAATATTAATTCATTAAAATTATCTCAAAAGTAAAAATATTTTGTATAACCAGATAAATGAAAACATCTATTTGGTAAAAGAATACTTTAAAATACAGCCTAAAATATATTTTACTTGATAAAAGGGATTGTTCTACCAATAACAAGTCTGCAGCCTTTATGGGGCTACTGATTAATTCTCCGTTTAGTGGATTTAGAGGCATGCAGAAATGTACATCTCAGTAACTCATCAATCAGCCCAGCCATGTGATCAGGAGCCTCTCAGTTAATTAATAATCCCACTTCATATTCATATAGCATTTTCAGAATCTGATAATTTAAATTTGGCAGACATTTTATCTGCAACAAAGAAAACAATCAGAATCTGGCATAAGATTTTTGTGTAATGCTTTAATATGGGAGATCAAAGACACCCGTCACTTTTTTTTTCTTCAGAAAAGAGATGTGATTACCAAGCTTAAGTGCACTGTATATTAAGTGAAAATTCTGATCATAAAGAAAGGTAATATCTACTCAAAAGTATAATTTCTCTACTTTGAAAATCATCTCAGCAAGAATTATCTTCCCTTATCAAATTGTAGCACTTGTCAAAATCAACTGTAAAGCATTTCAAGTGCTCTTCCGAATCAACAAAACAGATGTATAGCTCCGTGAGGTTGCGAGGGGAAGCAGGAGCTGAGCCAGAGGCCCATCAGTGCCCCAATCTCTTGAACCCACACTTAACACAGTAGACGCTGCGGGTCTTTGGGATACACTCACAAGAGGGAAATAAGGCTGATTTTAATAACATGTAAAATATGGGAAATTATTTCCTTTCTGAATCACTGCTACACATTAATCATTTCTTTATTTTCCAGACATGTAACAGTATTTTTTTAATCTGAAAGGTTATGAGACCTTTTTGTATAATATAATTTGAAAAATCTGAAGGTGAGTCAGTGGAAGACAAAAGAATAATCTGAGAGCTAAATATTTTTGCTTTAATGATCTTTTTTCTTCTTTGCTGATGAGCAATCACTATATATATAGTAATATATATGTATATATTGCTTTATAATGAATTTTAACAGGTAGAGCAATAAGTTCTGAAGTCAGAATATTGGAATTCTGAAACATTCCAATGTTTGAGTATAGGCAAGATAGTTGGGCCTCCTTGTCTTTCTGGTAAAATGAAGAAAAACATAGTACCAAACTGAAAAGATTGGTTTGAGGATTCCACAGGACAACTTTAGTAAGATGCTAAAAACAGTGTCGTGTATTTAGCAATAAAAAGAATTTTTGATATTTTTCATATCATTAAAATTTTGATGCTGAGGTTTTCTCTTTACTTAGAAATATAAAATAATTTTACTCAAGTGCTTCAGTATGCCGTATGATATAACTACTACCTTAACTGGTCAAGATTATATGTATATATGTATTTTAATGCTAATAATGGGAATCATCTTACTAGACTACTTAAATATAAATATTTACTTAAAAATGAATGCAAGGAAAATGCCAACATGATTGAAACAGAGATAATTCACCTGACTGTTTTTTGTGGTCCTACTTTTTATTCATTTTAATTTGTAATTGACATGATTACCTAGCTGTTGTTTAAGGTGTGGTATCACGTTACTAATATTCAATAGGAGAGGGATGGAGGTTCTTACAAGTGTGTATGAGTGTGCATGAGTTTGTGTGTGAGTTTGTGTGTATATATGTGTGTGTGTGTGTGTGTGTGTGTGTGTGTGTGTGCATGAATCATTCTCAGTTATAACTGTCTGTCCTTACTTTCTGTTTCTTTTCTCTCAGGATTTTCATGATAAGAGAGAAAGACATGTTGAGATATTAAATCCTAAAACTCAGGACTACGAAGGCACCATTCAGAAAGCAGGCATGTGAACTCTGTCACACAATAATAGTGAGAGAGTAAACAAATGATGTTTCTGGAAGAATGCTAATAAATCAGGTTGCAGATGAATCTCTACCCTGAAATGTGTGGCAAGACTAGTTCCCAGAACAATAAGGTTGAAGTATAGGTCAGCCTTGTCTATAAAGAAAGTGCAGGATAACCAGGGCTCTGTGTAATGGAGAAACCCTGTCTCTATAAACAAACAAACAAACAGAACAAAATTTTTAAAAAGCACAAAGACCCCCAAAACAAAAACAAAAACCAAAGAACAGCAACAACAACACACAAAAACAACAAACAAAAAAACCCTTAATGTGTTCATGCAGTGAGGCTCTGATATGATAGTTTTACTACTTTTATAAGGAGAGATGTCAAAGAACCCCAGCGCTTCCGCTCTACTCTCTATTCACTCGTCTCTCTACCTTTTAAAAGAAATTTACTAAAGCACTTTGTGAGCATACAACTGACTGCCACTCATCACAAAAGGTTTCTTTAGATAAGACTGCTAGCACCATCATCCCTACATGGTATCTCTGAAATTATCAAAAAAATATATTTCCCTGGTTGTTGAGGCCAACAACCCTATCGTACTTTCTTTTGACAATCTAAATAAACTAGGATAAGCTATCTATCATGTGTAACCCGGCTTGCTTGATGATAATTTTCCAAGTTTTTTCTCTCATGAACAGTTTTAGGTAGGCTCCATGTTTGAGCATATAGGATTGGTCAAGGTCTAACTGAATAAAAGCCTACTGATTTGATACATGTATTGAGTTTCTTAATCAAGCATATGTGATTGCTGCTTAAATTCATTGAAATATCTTTTTTGTTTTTATTACTTCAATCAATTTTAAATTTAAATATATTTTGATCATATTTCTTCTCCCCCAAGTTCTCCTCTTTTTCTCCCTACCCTCCCAACTTTAAGTTCTTTCTCAAAAATGAACAAAATCTCAATACGTCAATAACTACCCCCTATAGACAAGAAAAAAAGAATAAAACACCACCATAAAAGAAACAAGAAATGCATGAAATTGTAACCAAATAAAGCACACTGTGGACTTCAAAATACTCCTTCCTTCCTTCCTTCCTTCCTTCCTTCCTTCCTTCCTTCCTTCCTCTCTCCCTCCTTCCTTCCCTCCCCCTTTTTTCCATCCCTCTGTCCCCCCTCTTTCTTTCAAGTTGCAAGCTTTCCATTTATTCTTCTCTTACATTACATCCTGACCACAGTGCTGTTTTCTCTCCCTTCATTCTCCCAGCCCTCCCTGAAGACCACTCTCCAGGGATTCATTCCTCTTCCATTTTCATTAAAAAAAAAAACAGTTCTCCCAGGGATGTCAGCATAACAAGTTACAATAAAACCAGGCACAAACCCTTATATCAAGGGTGCACAAGGCAACTCAATAGGAGGAAAAGGGTCTAAAAAGTAGGCAAAATAATAAGAGTCACTCCTACTGTTAGGAGCCCCACAAGATTATACCAAGCTACACAACCATAACACACAAGAAGAGAACCTAGCTCAGACCCATGCAGGCTCCCTGACTGTCAGTTCAGTCTCTGTGAGCACCTATAAGACTTGCTTAGTTAATTCTGTGGCTGTGTTCTCCTGCTGTCCTTGACCCCTCTGGCTCTTGCAGGCCTGCCCCCCACACCCCCCACCCCTCCACTTCTGCAGGGTTACCCTGGCTCCACCTATTGTTTGGCTGTGGGTCTCTGCATCTCCCAGTAGTTGCTGGATGACACCTCTCTGATGACAATTGGGCTAGCCACTGATCGATGAGTATATAAAAAAATTATCATTAGTAGTTATTTCACTGAATTTTCCCCCAGGTGTGTTTGGTTCTATCCTGGGTCTCTGAGCTGTCTTGTGTCTAGATACTGGCCATTAAGGAAGTGGCAGGTGTGGGCTCCATTTTGTGGTGTGGGCCTTAAGTTGGACCAAACCTGGGAGACACTACTCAAATTGGCTAGCTTTTGGGGGACAACGTCAAAATACCTTTTTATAGAACTGACTATATCATAGAACTGTTAAGTATGACTATACTTAACAGGAATGTTATTAACTATAAGTATATCAATACATATAAATAAATGAAATAGCTGACAGCGGTAAGTGGTTGCACATATAAACAGATACATTAAAAACACAAGTTCAAATAGATAGTCGGAATAATCTCTTTGATATCAGTAGAAAAAATGTACAAAAACATTTTTATTATAACTTTTGGAAAATTAAACAATAAACATGTAGAGCTCAGAAATATTTAAGCCAGTTTGCCTATTACTTTCAAGCCTAAGTTCCATCCCAGGAATGTAATACTAAATTTTGAAAATGTTTGGCTTTTCATTGAATTTGCATAATTTCAGAAAATTTAAAATATTCATAGAGATCACCCATTTTTAGCATAGAAATAAGCCATATTTTCTCCTGATGTCATATCTGTTTAATGCAGTCATACTTTGAGGTATTCTTCCACTTTATGGCTCATATGTGCTCTTGTAAGACTATGCTGTCATGACCAGTACGGTGATGGCCACTGACCTCTCACAGCCATCCTAACCCAGTGATCTGAGCTTGCCTATGCACTTTCATGACATAACCAAATAAGTTATGTTTTTGGTTGTTTTAGTGGCTCTTCCATCACTTGGAGTAATCCCAGGGTTAAAAAAAAATGGAGCATAGATTTCCCTTATTTCTAGCATGCAACAATAACTTTCTACATTTCAGTGGTCTTTTCAGAATCATAAAACGAAAGCCTTTCCTTTAATCAAACTGAGTACAAGAAGAAAAAATATGCAAACCCACGCATACCATGATCTAATTATCCACCCATCTTATTATCTATCTATCTATCTATCTATCTATCTATCATCTATCTATCAGCTGTCTATCTATCTATCAGCTGTCTATCTATCTATCTATCTTTCTATCTATCTATCTATCAGCTGTCTATCTATCTATCTATCTATCAGCTGTTTATCTATCTATCTATCTATCATCTATCTATCTATCTATCTATTTATCTATCATCTATCTATCAGCTGTCTATCTATCTATCTATCTATCATCTATCTATCTATCTATCTTTCTATCTATCTATCTATCAGCTGTCTATCTATCTATCTATCTATCTATCTATCTATCTTTCTATCAATCTATCAGCTGTCTATCTATCTATCATCTATCTATCTATCTATCTTTCTATCTATCTATCAGCTGTCTATCTATCTATCTATCTATCTTTCTATCAATCTATCAGCTGTCTATCTATCTATCATCTATCTATCTATCTATCTATCTATCATCTATCTATCTATCTTTCTATCTATCTATCTATCTATCATCTATCTATCTATCAATCTATCTATCTATCATCTATCTATCTATCATCTATCTATCTATCTATCTAGCCTATCTAACATCTATCTATATATTCATCTATTACCTATCTCCTATTAGCTAAATTATATTAGTAAACAATATACTCAGTTATGAGAGGTAAATTGTTTGTAATTAAAAACTTGTTAAGAAATATTGCTTCAGAATTTTAATATAAATTTAAGTGTCTCCATATTTGTCATATTTGATAATAAGCTTAATCTTTGTTATACTAAATATCTTGATGCATGTGTAAATATATGGATATATATTTGTTTGGAGAAACTTGTTGTGGGATAGGATGATAAAGCATGGAAGAGCTATTCTCTTAACCAGCTTAATACATTCATTAGTTCCTTGTGGCTGGTGTAGCTATAATGCATCGTCAGAAGCATATTTTCACCAGATAAGATATCCTGAGCAAAAGTACTGATGGAAAGTGGGGTTTAAAGCAGGTGACATTGTATAGCGAGAAGGAAATCAAGTCGTTCCTTCTTCATGTCCTCTGTCTTTTCTCATATATTAAATAAACGTAGCTGTAGAACCATTTCCTGTGTCAGTAGCATACTATTTCGAAAAGTGATAAGTAAGATTAAAATGCTAGTTCTCATGTATTCTCTGTGGTGTTAGACACTTTGAATTATAGTGTGCAATTAAATGGTGGAAGTAATTTCAGATAGAGCTGTAACCAACAATTTCGGAAATAAAAATGTAACTAAAGGTTACCTTAAGTTAGGTATGGAAACCAGTTGTAGTAGCACACGCCTTTAATCCCAGCACTCGAGAGGCAGAGGCAGGTGGATCACTGTGAGTTTGACGCCAGCCTTTTTAAGTGAGTCCAGGATGGCCAAGGCTGCACAGAGAAACCATGTCTTGAAAAACAAAACCAATAAAGCAAGCAAGCAAGCAAGCAAGCAAACAAACAAAAAAGTTAGGATGGAGTGCAATACCTGACTGAAATCTCAGGTAACTAGTCATCTAGTTGGTGGTTACATTCTAAGGGGTGAAACTTCTGGGAAAGACAAAACTCAGGCTCAGAATCTACAATGCACAGTCACCACTGACAGATCCAATGCATGTAACAATATAGGCAAATAAAGTAAAGAGTCGTTCAAAGATTAAACAAGGCCGGTGGAGACACAAACAAATGCTACTAGGAATTCAAAGGGCCATTTCTGAAATATCTTGATTTTAAAGTAGATATAAATCGATTTTATTGTGATGTATGGAGCATGAATTCAATATTGATTCATTCCCTTGTGAAAAACTCCCTAAAAACAAGTTAGCATGAATACATGCCAGGCATAGCTCTCTGTAACTTGTAAGTTCTAATTATAAAAGTGAATTTACTGTATATTTTTAAAAAGAAATGGAATGTTCTGCATGCTCCCAGCAAGATGTGGGTGCATTCCTCTACTTTTTCTCAATTTATTTGGGGTACCAAATCTCTTACTGAACCTGGAGCTCAATACTTTACATAAACTGGCTGGCCCACACGTCCCTTCATCCACTTGTCTTTTCTTCCTGCACTGGGATTAAAGCTGGTTTTGTACATGGGCGAGGAGGATGCAAACTCAAGTTCTGATGTTTGTTTGAGAAGCATCACTGAGCCTTGTGCCAAGGCCCTCATAGTGAACTTTCAAGACTATTCCATTTAGAACATTAACAATCATGAAAATAATGACCTCCCTGCAATTTTGCTTATTGATGAGATAAATTAGAAAATATCTTCCAATGACTTATTTCTGACGAGTTCCGTCTCCACTGGAATTATGACATTGACTTTGTGGCTGTAGCTGATGGCAGCAAGTCTAGCCTGACCCCCACTTAGAAAACTGAATGCAAGGGAGTTTGACAGCTTTTTGGTTGTTTTGCTTACAATGTAGTAATATTTACTACTTGTTGTCCACAGTATAGAAATTTAGCCCAAAACTCAAAGACATAGGAAAAACATATTGTGACACACACGCTTTAACATTTTTTGAGAGGCACAAACAAGAAAATTACAACCGTTTGTAATTTTTTTACTTTTAGTTGTTATGGCAATGTCGACTTATCTCTCTGGCCACACATAAAATGAATGGATATAAATACATGGTCAGAAATTGTGTAGATATATTTAATCCTTGCTTTCCTGCCTTAATATAATTAGTTGTTCTCACAGGTATTATCTTCAGCCCTGCTTTCTTTGTTGTTTTTTTTTTTTAATTTTTCTATCACAAAGACACAATTGACTTTGATACTTCATTCTAGGTTTAATATTTGGATAAATATAATTGTTTGCTATCTCCTTTATCAAATGTATTTCTATTAATTTCTCCAATATACTTTGAGTTCTGCTCTGTAGTAGTTGGGCATTATTGATTGGAATACATTAGGAATAAGACATACATGGCATAATTAGTGAGAACACAGGACGAGAGGAACCTTTTGGAGACCATGAGTCTGATCACTGCTTTCACTGTAGTGTTGATTCTGTGAGCATAAACACATACCAAATGTTAGCAACTGTTATACTTTTATTATGCCAAGTTTATTGTATTTCATTTGTGTATTGACAAAGGTACTTTTAAAAAGTATAATCTAAAAGAAAAGTTGTAAAATATCTTCAAATTCAGACTAAAATGTGAGCATATAGGAAAGTCTGTCTCTTCCTTATGAATAGGGCATTGTTTTTTTCCATTTTTTTCTCCTTTATTAATTTATTCTTGTTACATCTCAGTGGTTATCCCATCCCTTGTATCCTCCCATTCTTCCCTCCCTCCCATTTTCCCCTTATTCCCCTCCCCTATGACTATTCCTGAGAGGGATTACCTCCCCCTGTCTATGTTCAGATGTAAGTAGGACTAAGGTATGTAGTGGAGTGGGAAAAGCAGTAAGGTGGTGGCTGAGAATTCCAGACAAACAGGAGAGATAAAATGCATGATGCTGGAGGCTGGAGAGATGGTTCATAGGTTAAGAGCACTGTCCTTCCAAAGGTCCTGAGTTCAATTCCCAGAAACCACATAGTGGCTCACAACCATCTATAATGGGATCTGATGACTTCTTCTACCCTGCAGGCACACATGGGGGCAGAGTACTGTACATAATAAATAAATAAATCTTTAAAAAACCATAATTCTGAATTATGAAGGAAAATAATGGAAAATCCAATGAACAATATTTTAAAGGAAAGAAACATAAATGCTATTTAAACAAATGGTGTAGAATAGTAAGAAAAATGTTGAGAATTAGAAGAGACCAAAAGCTATCGAACCCCAGAATTACACTTTATCCTAAAGGCAAAGATTGCAAAGTGAGCCCGTGATACTATATGTTCTGCATGTACATGCCCATGTCTATGACTGTATATGTTTTCCTTACTGTGACTCTTGTGTAGGGAAGTATTTGTGCATAATTTAAGTTGAACAAGTTGAATTAATGTCTCTTTCTATATGTTAAGTGAGTGGCTTTTGCCATGGAAGTGCCATGTTACTTTTATGATGTCTGTCCCTGATTTTTCACTGCTGTTTGCCACACAGGCATTTAACCAGCAGACTTCAACAACCTTGTTGATTAATTGTAGATGGCAGGGAAAGAGGGGAAGATAATTTCGTGCCTCAGATGTTCTAAGTTAGAAAATCTGGATACATGACAGTTAACTTTCATTCAGTTTTTTAACACTCAAAATGCAGCAAGCTAAGAAAATAGTTCAGTTATGGAGTGCAAGGAGCTTGCACAGCAGTAGAATAAACGACTCAAGTAAGCAGATGTGTGGATTTGTACTCGAGCAGATGGATTGAGGAGTTGGCTTCCAAAAGAAGTTAAAGTGATTTCATTTTAGACCAGGACTGGAGACAGGCTTACACCTACTCCATGGGTAGAAAGAGAATATGAAAAGAACCTGAGAATTAGCTGAAACTCCAGTAAGGAAGCTGGCACCAATTAAAGAGCTAGAAAGTTGCTTACAAGTCAAAAGAGAGAAAGACCAGGAATTGCCTACACGTGGCTTAGTGCATGGGACTCCATCTTTTTCTACTTCAGCATTAAAATTTAAAACAAGTAGAAACACAGATCATCACCATGTTTGTGTGTGTATCAGATATTCTTCTCACTGCTATAATAAAATATTTAATAAAAGCTTTTTAAGAAAGCAAGGATGTTATTTCAGGGGGTAGCTAATTGTGGAAAGGGAAGAAAAGATGGCAGGAACATAAATAAGACTGGTCACATTGCATCTAGAGTTAGGAAGCAGAGAGATAATGTTTATTAGGCTTTTCTGCTCCATTTTCCATTGTTCAGTATGGTTACTCAACATGTGCCATGGAGTCTCCATGTTCACAGTGTGTCTTACGTCTTTAGTAATGCCTTTCTGGAATTCCCACTACAGACATACTCAGGGCCAGTCTCTTAGGTGAGTACCAGTCCAGCCAAGTTGTTTAAAATAATACCCTCTGTGGGCCTCCCCTTCTCTGAGAAAAAGGAAGGGGGAGAATGGGAACGGGGTGGGGGGTGGGGGGTGGGGGGTGGGGGGTGGGGAGGGAGGGTAGGACTGGAAGGAGAAGAGGGAGGAGGCTGGGATAAGGCTGTAAAGTGGTTAAATTAACACTTTTTTTTTTTTAAAGAAAAAAATTAAGATAGCCTTTTAACTATAACCAAAGAAGGATCTAGAATGGGGACAGTGAAGAGTTGCAGCTGACGGTTGTGAAGTAGTACCAAGAGGGTAGGAACTGCTCAATTTGCAAAGGAGGCCTGGAGAGAAAACAGGGTCAAAGCATGATCTGAATATGAGAGTCATTGTCATATCTGATAAGGAAAAAGATAAAAGAAGAGATATTTCAGATTATAACTTCCAAAAATAAAATGTCCCATAGTACTACTTTCAAGAATTTAATATTTGTGTATTTTTCTGAGTTAGCACCCATTGATGTCTTAAAAGGAATCCACTAAGCACATGAAATTGAAAACACATTGCAGCTGGGTGTGGTGGTGCTTACCTTTAATTATAGCAATCTGGGAGGCAGAGGCAGGCCGAACACTGTGAGTTCAAGGCCAGGCTGGTATACAAATGAGTGCAGGACAGCCAAACCCTATCTAGGAAACAGCAACAACAAAACACATTGTAATTGGAAAGAAGAAATCCTTCCTAATTTTGAGTACTATAGAGCAGTGGTTCTCAACCTTCCTAATGCTTCAACCCTTTAATACAATTTCTCATGTTGTGGTGACCCCCCCAAGCATAAAATTACTTCATTTCTACTTTATAACTGTAAATTTTCTACCTACTACATAAATATGTTACTATCTGCCTGATATTCCATTTGTTTTCCCATTATTGTATTTAATAATCTATAGATTGTATCCATTTATATATTATTTCTGACATGGTTCAAAAATAAGTTCTATGTTTATATTTTTGTACTCAGAATTATATAGCTAGAGTAGACTGTCAGAAATTATGTGATAAAATAAAAAATAGGGCTACTTGAAAATTCGTGATATATATTATCAAATGTTTTCTACAGAATTTGGCTAACTTCAGTTTACAACAGTGACTTTTGAGATGCACAGTTCGCCATGCTCTCTCATAAGTAGGGAACATTATATTGGTAATAAGATATTAAAAACAAAGCATATGCCAATGCTTTAGAGTAATAAAGCCAGCAAGATATAAGCCAGAATATTGTGCATAATTTGAAAGAGTAAATGCGAGGATCTGGTTGCCTGATTTCTGAATCTCTTATCCACCTGGAAATATAAAAATAACACAAGTTGAGAAATATCAGATAGGAAATTGTGAAATGCATTCAACTTTGGAAGACACTGCTAAATGCTGCTAGACCATTATGCAGTGATGTTCAAGTGAGGTGGAGCTGAAATGCCCACTTCTCAGTTCCATCTTTAGCATCCTCTGCAGCACTGATGGAAACTGCTGAGTTGTGTCCCAGTCTGGTGGAGGAAGAAGTAGACTGGTATCTCACTTCTTCCAAGAAAAATTCCAGCTTGGTGAAGGTGGCTAGATACTCAAGAAGGAGCCCCTCCTTTCTGGCAGGAAGAAGAAGGAGGAAAAGAAGGCACAAGGACATGGGAGAGGGACATCCCACTGGAGCATCGTGGAAAAACTGCCTAGAAAAAAGACTGCATGTTAAATCATTCACAGTATGAGTGGACAGCCTACTTAAGAGAGGATTTCAGTACTTTCCTCTCTGCAGCCTGGTGTCTGCATTTTCTCACCCAGTGAAAAGGCATGAACTCACTTTACTGAACAACCTCACAGACTGAGAGAGAGAGAGAGAGAGAGAGAGAGAGAGAGAGAGAGAGAGAGAGAGAGAGAGAGAGAGAGAGAGGCCATTAAAATGAAAAAGTACTTTTTTCACTTTGTTTTGATTGGATTTATTTATTGTGATGATATTCTCTCTCTCTCTCTCTCTCTCTCTCTCTCTCTCTCTCTCTCTCTCTCTCTCTCTCACACACACACACACACACACACATATGACAAGGGATATATATCTAGATTTACATCTCTTTTAAAGCATAATACACAAAAAACAAAATGGTAAATTTTTGTCTATAGTTTACATAGAACCTTTGTGTAATTTAAGTTAAGGTCATCCTAGACATCAAAAAATAATTTCTTTCTTGGGGAACTGTATGGAAAGGAAGAGTCTGGCCACACATGCCACCTGAACTTGCTGGGAGACCGCATATCAAGACTCAACATAGAGACTTTTAATCATGACTTTGTCCCTTGGTAGCTAAGTGCCACAGAGGAACTCTCAGCCTCAGAAGCTCAAGGCTTAAGGGTATGGATATTTAGGGTGCCTGTATGGTCTAAAGCAAGTTGACTTATGAACATGGAGCCTTTCTTCCTCGGCTTCCCAGTCCCATGCCCATATCATCCCACACGATCTTCTCCCTCATCTTCAGGGAGAGCAGGGTTGACAAAACAGGCAGTCAGAGAACTGGTCAGCACATCAGCAGCAAAGCCCTCTAAGACTGGTGAATAGTATGAACAAGAGAAAAAGATGACAAAGTCTTCTAATGTATGAGAAATATTTAACAGGGAAATATTTTCAAGTTGGAAAAAAAAACACTCCTGAGATGTTCCATGTTGTCCCCAAGAAAAATAAACTGCAATTTCCTGACATTTAATATACTCCATGTCCTTTCATCCACCTACTGCATAGAGAGCAATGTGGAGTCTTAATTATTTCCCCAACAGTGCAAATTATCTGCCTTTTATTCCCATACTATCAACACAGGTTTCCCTCTTATGTTGTAGCCAGAAGGCTTTGCTTGTTAGAACTCTGCTTCCCCCTTCTCCAAAATGCCATTCAAGGATTTACCCATGCAACCCTCATCATTAACAAAGACGTGTATCAAAAGCAGCGTGGAAAACTCCAGAGAGTTAAAAGGCTCAATGTATACTGAGGGCCGGCCATCTTGTCTATGGGTGAGTCTTCCAGGTTATGAAGGATTCACCCCTGCAAAATTCACGGCAGAATTTTCCAAGTGCTCAGGCCTACCCTACAGTATCTCAATGAAAATCTTTTAATTGCCATCCCAATTGGATACAAGTAGTCCAATCGATTAAAAACTCTTAAGTTTTTATATATCATATGCCAGATACATTGTTTAGCCCAGTCAAGAAAACTATGAACATAATGGCAACCCAATAGCATAGCTGATGACCTACAAATTATATACCATCACCTAATAGCAGATTGCAAGTTACCTCTTTCCACATTGCTTCCCATTTTATATAAAATCAATCCCCTCCCCCCAAAAAACACTCCATGCAAGCCTATGTAAGATTCTGTGTATATAGATTTCATTAATATAGCCCTATGGGGAAAGAAGACTACTTAGATACTACAAAACTATGAGGCATTGCTTATTCAGACCTTTGATTAAAACAATGCTTCTAGTTGAAGCTTTATACTCTACTAGAGAACTGAAGAAAACCCCCACAATTTAGTTATGCAACATTACTCAGTTTAACTGGCACTTTATGGTCTCTCCTGCTCACATGCAAATGGCAACAGAGCATTCCTCACCCATCGAGGACACAGACTGTATTTTGTTAGGACAGTCATCTTCTTATGTCCCATTCAGCTCAGCCCCATTAAGTTTCTGGGCCTGGGATTGCTGCCTGCTGAGAGGATTAATGTCTCAGTACCCCCCTCCCTTAGTTTATGGTTACTTCTCAGGAATGAAATGATCATTCAGAAAGTTGGCTTCGGTTTATGAGCTGTTAAACTGATGGTCGATCTGATATTGCGAAATCATAACTGTTATCGGTAGGCACACCCGCTTGCAGACATCTGAGAGTGTGTTTTAAAATCTGAAGACCCATTTTTCCTTCCTAAGCCTTCATCTACATGATCTCAGGTCTTATATTCAGTGGAGCCAGAGCTTGCCCAGGTCATAATGGGATGCTTTTCCATTAAACATCAACATTTCTACTTTATTTGTTAGACTATGACACATACTCAATTTTCCCTTTACCCGCAGTCGTATGTGTGGCAAAGCACCATATGCTATGGTTATAAATTCCATATAGATAAACAAATGCAATGGGATGAAGGGAGGGACATTTCTTGGTTGTTTGTTTTCAATGAGGCCATTGTGTATGGATGTACATATCTGTAAGTATATGCTCCAGACTTTTTAAAAATTTGTTGATGAAACATGTCATATTGACAGTTCTGGAAATAAACAGTCTATAGTACACAGAGTAGATTTAGCAACTGGGGAAAGCATTAGTAATCAATATCAGCAAACAATATTTTTGGGACCAGATTTTAGTATCTCCACTAGTTTAGACCTAATCAATTTAGATATTGAATAACTTATTAGATGCAAAACACTGCTGCAATAAATGAAAAATTTATGAACAAATGAGCAAATACACCCAGAGGTTTTAATTTATTGTCTAGTTACGTGATCTCCTAGACTCTAGCTCCTGGCAGACATTAAACGAACCATGATATTTTCTCAGGAAGCTACTTTATTTATTTATTTATTTATTTATTGGCTAACTCATTGCTTCTGCACCAATTACAAATACAAATGAATGCTAAGCCAAGAACCACAAATTTCTTTATTAAAACACCCTTCTGAAATAGAGCAAGTAAAGGAAAAACTAGAATTCCTGATGGGTAAATTTGCTGTGTGTTTTTTTACATATAAATATGTCACATAATTGAGCCATACTCATTTTATGCATGTAGGCCACAGGTGGCATTGTAATATCTCCATTTCTAATGAAAATTAATTTGATCAAGGGCTTGCAATTTGAAGAGTTTGAAAATATTTTAAAGAACAAAGGAGTAGTCATTTATTTATGAATTGCTTTCATATCTAAAAGTCTCCTTAACTACCATATATCTTAAAAAACTAACTCCCAGGTCTGAGATCACTTATTTTAAAAAAATCCTTTGTTACACACTGCACCACTCTCTACTCCCCCTCATAAAATGTCTTTTCTTGGGGCAGCTTACCTTGCTTTACTTTTTCTGCTGTTATTCTAACTTAAAATACTCCATAGTATGGAAAACATCACCAGCATGTGTATCTTCCACAGCCTGAGCCTCTTAAATATGAGGCAGTATTTATGTAGTTCCGTGTGTCTCACATTGATACCTGTCCCTTCCTGTCCCTTCCTGTCCCTTCCTGTCCCTTCCTGTCCCTTCCTGTCCCTACTGCTACAGGTTTCATTCCTTGCTTACTTGCTAGATTCTCCTCTTAAGATTTTAAATTGTTTTGAGAAATAAGCCATCCATTTTACTCAACTGATATTTTTGGGTCATGGTTCAGTGGGCCTTAAGTCCCCTAAATAAACAAATAGTTTTCAGGGAAGTAGACTAGCATTTGATCCTCATTGGCAGGGTCCAAGATTTTCTAATGAGAGTTGGTTGCTATTTGGAGCCAGAGCCGTGTTTGTCTGTTTCCATTTAGCAGTAAAATTCTCAGTCTTCATCATTCTCAAACTCACATGCGTTTTCCAATTTTTTCCACATTCCTGATATCAGCCAAATAAAGTAGTTCCATTTCCTGTCTATTTTATTATACTATTTTTACAGGATACTCATGGATATTGGATTTTTCTGTATCTTCAGTATGGGATAAACTCCTCTTTCTGTTTTTAATCTGTGGAGAAAAGTTCTGCTCCACTGGATTTGGGTTGAGTTATGAATAGTCTTCTTCCCTGCCCCAGAGAGCTGAGAGTACAGGACAGTAAACGGAATGTCCACACATTGTAATGAAGTTTTGATAAATGCAAGATGTAAAATATGTGAGGGAATGCAAGGCTATAGGGAAGAAATGTGAGCTCTGCTTAGGAATGTCAAGAAGATGCCCCAGAACCAGATAAAACATGGGACAAAAGAATTTCAGTAAAACACTCAGTATGCACAAAGTCATGGAGGCAGAAAAGAGCCTGGTATGAAGAAGATAAGAAGTTCTGTATGTCTGAAGCATGGGGGATAAGCTTGAGGACGGAGACATGACAAGACAATTGAAAGGTTGGGAGACAGCAGGAAAGATGGTACAATTTGGTAATCTCTCTCTCAACCCACAGTGTGTGTGTGTGTGTGTGTGTGTGTGTGTGTGTGTGTGTGTGTGTGTGGTATGCAAGTATCCTCCTCTGATTTTTACTTCATTTTTGAGACAGGGCCTCTCACTTATCCTGGATGATAATGATTAGCAAGACTGACTGTCTGTTCAGTGAACCCAGGGTGCTTGACTGTTTCCTAATGCATGCAAAGATCAGGTTTTTACATGAGTACCAGAGACCGTAACTCAGGTCCACATGCTAATGTATCAAACACTTTTACCCTGAGGCATCTTCCTAGTCCCCTACATAGTTTATCTTGGCATTAAAGTTTAACCTGCATAAAGAGGAATGACATTAATCAGTAAAACTGGACAAAACATCTTAGCATTAAAGAGGAAATAGCAATATTGAAGGTTAAGGGCTAATCATTTTTCTATCCTGGATGAAGGAAGACATTTAAAGTGTGAAAACTAACAGGAAAGGTAAGGATTCTAGGAATAAATGTTCAGTCATTGAAATGTTACATCTCCTAAGTCCAGAGTACTGAGCTCAGTGCCCATAGTTGAGAAGTCTCAGCCCATATATGTAAAGACACCAAGGGACTATAAAATTACATACATGAGAAGTTTGGATGCACTCTATGGAATGAAGTCTATGGCAGATGTTAAGAAAAAGAATAAAAACTTATGAGTATTAAGATTGGGAAACTGAGAAATCTGAAGCCTAATTTTCCAAAAGTTCTGTATTGTCTATTTAATGGGGTGGGTTATCAGAAAGAAGTCAGATCTCTGTATTCTTGAGGCACACGTGTAAAACAAATGTGCTGCCTTTGGAGGATGAGGGGAGACAACATTGGAGCTTAGGAGAGTAAAGGGAAGGAAAGCAGGGGCAAAATAGAATCTTGCATAGAACTTACTCTGAGTAATATCAATAGGGTGTGTTAAGAAATAAGAAGAGAAAGTTTTATATCTATAATGAGCATGGATTTCAAAGACATCCTTAGTGCTCAGACAGGAGAGATGTGATGAGGTTAGGTACAGAAAGCCCTAAAGACTTCATCCTTCATGGCACTGGAGACGATGTTACTGGAAGATTTGACATAGAGAATGATATTGGTGAATGCGAAGAAGACAAAGCGAATGATTCAAAAAATTAATGGACCCAATATACTCTAACACTACCAAATGCAATTTAAAAATTTTATCTATCTATCTATCTATCTATCTATCTATCTATCTATCTATCTATTTATCTCCTATTATCTGTCATCTATCTATGTTTCAATATCTGTCTGTCTATCTATCTATCTATCTATCTATCTATCTATCTATCTATCTATTTATCTATCTATCTGCGAAAGGATCTCAGAGTGTTTTCCTGGAAATTATTTTGTAGCTTACTTTGAGGTTGACCTCAGGCTCCTGGAGATCTTTCTGTCTCTGAAGTTTGGGATGTCCATGCATGTGCCACCATGCCCAGATTATTTTATCATTTTAAAAAATGTTTTCATTCATTGTGCACAGCTGGGATGTAGTATAGAGATCCAACCTCTGTGAGGACTGAGAGATATGAATTTTCTCATGCTATATTACATGTGAGGATTTCTCCACTACAGGCAATGCTTCTTCTAAAACACTTTTTCCAATTTTGACTTGAAATTATCCTTTACAAGTTTGCCCCTCTGATAAACCTATGCTCATGTTGAGGGAGAATAGAAATGAAGAAGTGTGTAGGCCTAGAAACATTATAAGAAACATTGCATATTTTGTTCCTTTTTTTCCCCAAGACAAAGTTTCTCTCTGTAGCCTTGGCTCTCCTGGACTCTTCATAGATCAGGCTAGCCTTGAGCTCACAGTGATCCACCTGTCTTTGCCTACTCAGTTGCCAGGATGAAAGGTGTGTGTTACCTTACCCAGCTGCATATTTTCTTAATAATATACTATATTTAAAATAGGTCTATGGGCAATTAGCAAAGCATCATTATTGATGATGCTATGACCTTCCTGCTTTTGCTTTCCTTGAGAAGTTGACTGAATCTGTAGGCAGTTATGTGACATCTAGCTAGTATATTCGGTCCTGCTCTTTTGTTGCTGCTACAAGCAACAATGCTAGGCTTCTACTATAACACTGCAGAAACAGGCCTGACTTTGAGTTCTGTGTTTGTAACTCTTGGCTTTTATCACTGTTTTTCAAGCTTCATTTAGCTTGTCCTAACTCCAGAGCTCATCATTGCTATAATAGTTTTGGAAAAATTAATTCTAGCCATGCACTTATTCAGTAAATATGTATAATGGAAAGAAGAAACACATTAACTCTGGTCCCACTTTGAGGCCTGGTGAACAACAAAATATGCAATGAAAACTTCCACTTGTAAAATGCCCATTCACCTCTGGAAATCTACACTTCATGGTGGCATTGCTGTGAGTGGTTGCTGCTGAACTCTTGATAATTGCTTATGATGACACAATGCACATGTGTGTTCCACCTCTGGTGATTTGGAAACAGAAAAGCAAAAGAGCAATTCATTGAGGAAGTTACTGTCAATTATACCCCAAAGGTTTAATGGTCTGCATGGGAAACTTTAATAAGGCATCAAAGATTAAAGAGCTGAGAAATTGACATTTAAGGGTGAAACTCGGTATATTTTAGAAGTTGCTTCCTGGCAGCCATGTGGTCTAAGGCAGGCTTGGGCTGTATTTTGTTTGGCTTTGGTGTTTTAAAAATAACATATACTTGACTGTCTTTAAGCATGGCTCTGTCCTCTGGTTCTCTACTTTCCCCAGTCCTCTTACCTGCCATACACACTGTGTTTGAATAATTTATGATCTAGAAGTTGTTTATATTTAGGTAGCATTACATTTAGATAACAGCTATGAAAAGAAAGGAAGAAAGAAAGAGAAGAAAAAGAAAGAAAGAAAGAAAGAGAAAAAGAAGAAACAATGGCACTGTAGTAATGTAACACAGAATCTGGAGTTAAGATACTTGAACACTGACTGGAAAGTCTGGAGAGCAGGCTCAGAAGTCAAGAGTAATACTCTTTTTGCAGAAGACACAGGTTTGTTTCATTTTCCTCTCCTTTCTATTATTGAAAATGGACTTTTTTCCACACAATATATTCTGACTTTTGCTTCCACTTTCACAACTCTGAGATTCCCCCTATCATCCCTCCCATTTAAAGACTAAAAATAAAACAAAGCAAAACAAACCAGAATAGGACACAACGAACACACAGAAGAAAAACAGCCAAAGGAAAAGCACAAGATACACATGTTCATATATACAGGGATACCCTAAGAATATATAATATATACAGAAATATCTGTAAGGTTAAAAAAGAATGCTCTGTCAAAACTTTATGAGTGGAAGAACATCCAAAGATACCCTTGAATTTGTTTTGTGTTAATCATCTACTGCTGGGCATGTGACCCGCACTTAAGATTGGTTTGTATCCCCCAAGAAGACTGCAGTGCATAGAACTGATTTTTCACTTGTGAATGCTTATCAATTGGACATAGCTTCTGAGTTTAGAATGGGGGCTTGTGTCTCCTTCTTCTCTCAGTGCTGGGACTCCATCTGGTACAGATCCATGCAGGCCCTGTGCATGCTTCCAGTGCCTGTGAATTTGTGTATGTGTCAGTCTTGCCATGTTTATATTACCATGTTTCTGTGATGTTTTCAACCCCATTTGACTGTTACACTTTTTCTGCCTCCTCTTCCTCAGTGTTCTCTGAGCCCTGTGGGGAGAGATTTGATGGACAGACATCTCATTTAAAGCTGAGTGTTCCGAGATCTCTCACTGTCTGTATATTGTCCTGGTGAGAGTCTCTGTACTTGCTCCTGTTTACTGCAGGAGGAAGCTTCTCTGATGATGGCTGAGCAGAAACTGATCTGTGAGTATAGTAGAATCTCTTTATGAGTCATTTTATGGCTATGTTCCCCTAGGTCCCTGACTTGTCTGTTTCCCTGGTTCTTGGCCACTCAGACAGCTCCTGGCATGGTTTCTATCTCAGGAAATGGGCCTTAGACCCACTCTGATATTGGTTGTTCCTACACATGCTAAACAAAGGTAGAATGTAGATCTCAAACAAGATAGAGTATGATGATTATCTGTGGCCTGGAGAAGTGGCTCAGCGGTTAAGAGCACGCATAGCTCTTTCAGAGGGCCAGAGTTCAGTTCTCAGCATCCACACCTAGTAGCTTAATATCTTCTGTAACTCCAGCTGCACAGAATCCCACTCCTTCTCCTGTGTGCACATACAGAGGAACACACTCATAAACATCATTTTAAGAAATAATACTTTTATTGTTTTGTTTTAAAAAGTTTGTTTCTTGAATTACTTAATGTCATGTGAATTCCACAAGAGATCCACTTAACTTTCACACTTCTTACACCTCTGGCCTTTTAGGATGCTGCTCTGTATTTGTTTGGGCCTGTAGTTTTCAACTAGGCTGCACAGGAATCATTAGTAGAGATCTCATATATGCTGCCAACTCCAGTCACTACCCCACTACTTCTAAGGTGGTTGAGTAAGCTGAACTACAAATGATTTTGTTGTACTTCAAATTCTTTGATTGGGTTCACTGAGCCAAGACTGAGAATCCTGACTTTACTGCTATTCTTTAGAATTATTGAATTGTGAACTGTAGCCTTAATCTATTTTGCAATGAACAGACCAGCTATCACTAGTTATTTCCTTTTTCTAATCAGTGTTTCTCAAACTGTGGTATTATATGTATCACTTGCAAATGATGGTTGACTAAAGGCCTCTCAAAGATGCTATGGGTCCAAAAATCAGTGAATATTTTATTTTACATAGTAAAGAGAGTAGAAAGTTTTGTGATGCAGGCAAAATTCTTGAAAGGACATTTTCTTGGACCATCTGGGTAAGTTTAAGGTAAGCACAGGGTCTTAATTAGAGAGATGCCCTGGAGTTCTCTTAAGGACAGAGATGTAAAAGCAGATACAGATTCGAGTGGAAAGAAGAGACTGTTGGCTTCAAAGATGGAGCGAGAAGCTTATAAGCCCAGGAATACAGATGGCTTAAAGCCTATAGAAAGGAATGGAGGGAGGAAGGGAGGAAGGGAGGAAGGGAGGAAGAAGGAATGAATGGAGGGAGGAAGAAAGGAAGAAAGGAGGGAGGAAGGAAGGAAGAAGAGAAGGAGGAAGGAAGGAAGGGAGGAAGGAAAGAAGAAAGAAAGGAAGGAAGGAAGGAAGGAAGAAGCAAAGGAGGAAAAAGGGAGGAAGGGAGAAAGCAAGGAAGGAAGGAGGAAAGGAAGAAGGAAGGTAGGGAGGAAGAAATGGAGGGAGGGAGGAAGGAAGGAAGGAAGGAAGGAAGGAAGGAAGCAATGTAGTTTTTGGCTCAGCAGTAATTTTTAACCACTTTACCATTGTATTTATATCTGAACAGCATCCCCAAAACTACGATAATAAATTAATGCCTTTTAAACAACTGTATGGAAAATATTGTATTATTGTTCAGAAATAAGTATTCCTAAGATCAATTAAAAATTACTATCATATATGGTCTTCTCTGATTTATTAATCAAGATAACGTGATGGGGTAGGGCCCAGTTACCTTCTATTTGACTCTGAAACACGGTGAAACTTAAGACCTCCTGTATGCATGATCATGGCTGTTGAATCAGTGTTTCTTCCCCCAAAATGCACAGCTCCAATTATTGTGCAGTAGAAAATAAGTACAAATACTCAACTGTTTTCTGGTTATAAAGGGTTCATATTATAAAATGGATTTGAAATAATCCCATATAGAAGAAATTTTAAGTGAAGGGTGATTTGGAAGAAGATTCTCACTGTCCAGGATGATTGCTGGTCTTGTCAAAATGTCTGTTTTAAGACAGTTACTATCTTTAGTCAGAAAATTCCTTATTTGAACATTTAATGATTAACATCACTACCACCATTCTGTCATGAGATATTTGAAGAAGGGAAAATGGGAAGTCAACATAAGACCCCAGAGTTCACATTCTATTAAGTTCTTGTATTATTTGTGGGAAAAATAAAAACCTTGATTAAAGTGCTCTCAGGGTGGGGGACCATATGCAACCTGTAGATATGGAAATAGTCTGCTACTTCGACTCCTTAATGAGAATTTTAACAAGCTCTACAGCTGTTCCCTAAAACATACTTGATTTCACTGTGCGTTGAAACTGCCAGGTAGTGTGCACTTGGCATGAAGGCTAGGTGTGAGGAGCAGTAAAGAAACCACATATTATTATCCTCAAGGTCTCTGATGCACTGAGTGATGAACTTCCTGACACTGTGACATTGTGTGGTGACTAGTTCAGCTACTATAACTTCACCAGTCCTCCAGTCCTTGAAACTGCCTATAAACTGTTCATTTGACCCATCTGGGTACTCTACATTTGTCACTTGAACCTAAGGACCATCTTCTGAAAATATTGAAGTCACTTATGCGTCTGTTATTTATAGCACGATCTGTAATTTCTTCGTCAAACTGCTTAACTACATTTTATCACTCCTTTAAAAATATGGTGTGAGGCTCGAAAGTTCAGGGAAGTATAACAATCAGTTGAGAAATACTCACCAGACAAGCGATCATACACTCGTGTGTCACCTGACGTGCAGTGAGGACGCTGATGAATGAGCAGGGATTTAAATGGTAATTATCATTCATCATTATAATAGACTTATTAATTCATAAATTCTTGGTAAGCCAATTTTCCATAAAAAGGTTAATAATAAAAGTGGAAAAGAAAAAAAATAGCCTCAGTGTGATAAAAAATGTAAGAGCTAAAATATCTTTGTGCCACATATCCCTCCTAATTATCCAGCAGTTTTGTATTAAAATGTTTCTTAATATAGGACTATATCTCAGTTTTCTGAAAGAAAAAATAGTAATGTTTATTGTATTATTTACCTGTTTACCCTCCTCCGTTTAAACAGGTATAAATATAACTTCTGAACTGGGATATTTGAATGGCTTGATTTATCCTAAATAAACTGAGATCCTTTCCAACCATGAATCTTATTTTCAGTAAATAGCAAGGTTTGAGGTTGCACTAAACTGAGAATGGTATTTGGCGTAGTAGCAATAGTGCATGTCTGTGACACACCAGATCAAGGAGCATAATTAGGTCTGCATTAGCCAATCAGCTGTGATGAAAAAAATTCAGTAATGCCAACAAAAGGGTATTTTAAATGAACATTATGTCTGTTATTAATGCTGTAAGAGGTAACATGACACAAAGAAATACCTGCAGAAGAAAAACAAAACAAAAATCAGCTTTAAACATGATCAGTATACAGCATCTTCTAATGATAAAGCTTTATAAAATTAACTTTAAGAAAGTACTTAAGCTATCATCTTAAATAGTTAGTATTGATTATATTCAGGAAGTAGGATGATATTTTTCCATAAATTTTACTATGAGTTTGGGATAAGAGAATTACAATGCCATGATTGAGAAACTTTTAGTGTAGTTTTGGTCTTAGCATAAATATTGCATAATAAGTGAGTCCGACTGAACCAAATAGCAAGCAAAGTAACCAAATTTAAGTTTAGTCAACTGCAGAGTCAGACATAAAATTTCCCCACACAAACTTTCATTTAAAAAATTTCAGATCTCTTGGATATAAATCATATAACACTTTCCCCATTGAATTGGCTATAAAGTCCACACTATTACAAAGCTGATGAGGCAAAGATAACAATAGCACATCTATAGACATGTGTATTTTATACAGGATTTCAGGCAACAAATAATTATGAATTTTTAATTCCCCATTATATACACATACATTTTAATAACCTAGAGAGGTCCAGATCTTCAAGCTGGAGGCAGATGACATGCTGTTAACCTCAGGGACTGGTGTTTTGTTTAAATAATAGCTTTATAATTAGAACCACATTGCTGACAAATGCTTGGCAAATACAGCTTCTAAAGTTTCATACACTTTGGAAAGAAACAAGGGAACATCTACCAAAAACTTATACTAGCCAAAAATACTAAGGAATAGACAGAGTCTGATTGGTGGATGATAGATTCATTTGTTTGCTGTCTCTCCTGGAGCGTTTGAGTTCTGGGGTGCTTGCTCACATCTGGCTTGTCTCCCTGTTTATGCTCCTAAACCTAATAACGGGATGGCATATCAGACTACAACGTGTAAGCTTCTCGGTATTCTGAGAAGACGTGCAAAAACTTTGATAGCTTGCCCTACTGAAATCAAATGGATAAGGCTAATTTGTCAAGTCAATTAGGCTAACTCATTAGGTTAATTTATTAAGCCATCATTGTTTTCGCTTCATATAATGCTTTCTTCATCAAGTAAATAACAAGCCTTTTGAAACAGATAGATAACATTGCAGGTGATTCTTTTACAGGAAAAGCGCATCAAACATGATTCTCTCTCTGCCTAGAGTTTCCCCTGCCTTCTTCTACAGTACTGCACATGGCTTCAAATGACTGGTTAGAGATACAAAGGTTACTTAGCTATGAAAATCTGTAGTGATGCATACACAGCATGGAATGAAGTAGTGATCATTCATAAATTCCAGCTGTAAGAGAATCACAATACTATTTACAGCACTAATGTGATATTCATTGTCTCTATGTTACTTTCATTGAGACAGTGTTTCATGTAGTCTGCGTTGGTTTGAAACTATGTAGCTGAGACTGGCCTTACACTGTTGACCCTCCTGCCTTCACCTACCCAGCCAGTGTCCAGATTACAGGCATACATGGCCACTGTCAATACAATATGTAAGTTCTTTTCTTATGAAATCAACAGATTTATGTGTGGGGATAAAATACCTCACCATGAAAGTAATTTTGCTCTAAACAGGACTCAATAGACTTGAAACCATCCAGTTTTAAAATGTCCCTACATACAATACAGAAAGTTTATTGCTAATGTTGATGATAGAACTGTGTGTATCTTTACCTCAAACTCAGGGTATTAACCATGCAGTCTTCTGATTACATAAACATAAAATTCATAATTTACAATGTTTCCAATATGAACAGGAACTTTTTCTTTCTCGTTGCAACCCACAATTTTGTTTGCTGCCTAATATATATTTTCTCAGTAGAGTGCTCAAGTGATTTATTTTCTCATTTGTTCAAGAAAGATAAAGTTTGGCGTTTTGTTTTGCTTTGCTTTGCTTTGTTCTGCTGGTAGAGAGTTAACAGAAGCACTTATCAAGAGAGGCCCCAGATATGCCTTAGAAGCAAAATCCCCAGGATCATCTCTGGAGAGTCTGAAGCATACCATTGTGATTGGCGTGAGGCGATGCAAGAAATAAAAACTGCACAGCATGACTGCCTGCACACTCTGTTGTATTTGTCCCATCTGTAACTCATTCTTTGTTTCTCAAAGTTTTTCTAACATCCCACACACCTCTGAAAAACTGGCAGATGATACAGTTGGATCTATTTTTATGACCCTGTGGTCTCACTCTATTCAATATTTGGAGGGAAATACCAACTCTCATGCTGACTCCTTTCATTAAGTGTATTTCTTTAAATCCACATGCTCTGAAAACTGAGAACTTTATATTTATCTAGCTAGTCAATCTAGTGAAGAAGATACCTAATCTCCTAGCACTTAACAGCCAGGCACCCCATCAGTTTCCCTGGAAAACAAGGCCATGCTTATTGTGTTAACAATTAAACACTGTTTGGGGTGGATTCCTGCTCATCAGCTAGCACTGTTCATGAACTCAACTGTTGAGGTACGTAGCCTCCAACAGTTCTTACCCTAGGTTATTTCTCTCCATTTTGGCTTGAGAGTACACATGCATAAGCAAAGCCACAATATTCTTTCCATTCTGGAATTTTACTATCTTCTTGGAGTAACAAAGGTATGACCCTCCGAAGGAAGATCAGACTTTTAGGATAAAGGAAATCTCTATGTGGATAGGAATGAGGTCCTGCTCAAACTATGGCACCAGCCAAGGACAATACATGGACTAAACTTCGAACTCCTACCCAGATCTACTCAATGAGCAAACCTGTTTTTCCTTATACTGCTTTCCCCTCAGCCTATACTTACATCTATTGCAAGATGCTATTAAATTTATTTGAAACTTATATCACCATCATAATATATAATTACAGTTGAATACATTATAATTTTCAACAGTATTTAAACATTTCCATGAAGGAGCATTTTTCATTTTTTTCTGCCTACACAGAACACTTCTGTTTTTCTGTTGGATGACACTCTTAAAACACACGTACACAGCACATTTAGCATAGCGATGGAATGTAAAATTCTGCCACTGAAGAGTATATTGTACAATTAAGTCTCAGTAGTGTGAGTGAGTTATTTACAAAGAACAATTCTGAGATGAAAATTTTTGTATTAAAATCTTCAGACTAAAATATTTGCTCCATGAGGGCAAAAATTTATCCTTCGTTTTTTCAGCCATTTCCTCAGTAGCTACGCCTAGCAGAATAGACACACAATAATTATTTTCTAACCAAAAAAGAAAAATGCCACTGATTGTAAAATAGTATAGAATAACTTTGAAACTATTACTCAAATTTACCATTTACTGTTCACAAAAAATGTAGAATTTTGACGTAAAAACAATATAAATTTTTAGCAAGATCTATGTAAATCTTTCTTCTCAAATTTTTTAAAACACAGTTTGTTTAACTTGGGAAGTGGAAATTCATGAAGAATTTCTGTCTGTAGGTGATGTCTTCTTGTATATGGCACATGTATGTATAACTATGTATGTATGTATAAATATGTATATAATAGTTGGGATGTTTGAATGATGGCTATCAATGAGTTGCTGAGTTCACATCTCCCCACCCCATCTTTGTGGACCTGAAGATTCAGTTTTCTGAAGAAGTCCCTGGAACTCACAAAATTGTGTACTGGCATTATCTGTGCATACCTCTCCATGGCTGACCACTCTCTTTGCTATATTGACATTAAATATTTTGGATACTATTCTGTCTTTCTTATCAGAATTGTCATAGTCTCTTCGATTCTTTTCCTGTTTCATGTGATAAAAAACCTTAAGAGAGAAATGCTTTATTTTGACTCAGTTCAATGTTATACTCTGAAGCAACTGGTCACATCATATCTCTATAATCAAGAACAGAGAGTGATGTATGCTTTTAGCTGCCCAGCTCCCAGCCTTTGTTTATAGAGTTCACAATCCTACCCAGAAAATGGTGTCATGCGAAGTGGATGGGTTTTCCTACCTCAACTAATTCAATCAGGAGAATTCCCTACGGTCTTGCCCAGAGACCCATCTCCGAGGTGGTTGTAGATCCCCTCAGGCTGGGAGTTAGGACCAACCATCCCAGATAGCAAAGTAATCACATGTGCATAATGTCTTAGGAATTTAGAACGCATTATTCTGACATTAATTTTTTTTTTTAAAATTTCCCAGGTTTAAAAAATCTGCTCCATACAGACAGGAACTTGTCTTTTGAGTACAGTGCCATAACCTTAGTGGCTATGCTGAACACGGTAGGGACATATCAAGTACTTACTACGCAAATTAGTAAACTGAGGGAGGATTCATTTAAAACCTTGTTACCATTACAGGAATTAGTGGAAAATATTAATAAGTGTCTACAGCACAAAACAAGGTGAATGTAATGGATAGCACTTACGAAAGATCTACTGTGCTTTAATATCGGAGTCAGAATACCAGAACGGGAGAGATTAGCAGCGTGTCGTGTCTGTGGTGGTTAACTATACCTAGGTGGAAGACAGCTTAGCTTAACAAAGATAAGAAGGAGCCAGCAGAGGGAGGGGAGGAACCGAGGATGTGTGGCCAGCTTTGGGGCTGGCCTGTGTGGGTTTCCAGGTCAGCAAGTGTAGGCATGCAGGCATGAAGGGGGCACCTAGGTGGGCACACATATTGATCACATGCAAATGGATCAGCTAATGGCCTTATTTACGTCAGGCATCAATCTAGCCGGTAAGCTGAAGTAGTGAGTGGATTCAGACAGTGCAAAAGCAGGGAAGTAAAACAAAGAGAAGCTCATTAGTGTTATTCGGTCAAGATAGTGCTTCAGTATAGAATGTTGTCAGAGTCAGAGCAACACAGGAAGCTAAGAGAGCAAAGGGCCTGGGTTCATTCTTCACTTGTTCTGTTGACCCTATTAAGACAACCAGAATTAGTCAGTCCCCACATGAATCTCAGATTTAAAAAAAAAAAATTGAGTCAATGACTCACTGCCTTTCAAAAAAGCCATCCCTCCCCTGATTTCTTCTTTTGAATCCCTGAACTTTTGACTCTATAACTTTTTCTTTCTCTCTTCTTTTTTTTTCCCTTTATAAATCTACTCCCTTTGTTCATACTTTCTTCTTCCCAGACCTTGGCTCTATTTTACATATTTTCCAACTTTATTTTAAATATTCTTCAGCTTTCTCTGTCACTTCCCCTACCCCACATGTACTCTTGGTCCTGCAGCCTTGGCAGGTCTCAGGTGTTGGCAAATGTGTCTTCCCTGTAATGAACAATCTTGATTCTAGCCACAACATGAGAAGCCAGACAAGCACTTCTGGCCACCTCACTGAGCAAAGGTTCAGAAACGTTTATAAAATCACTCAACAAACACGAGGATTAAAGGCAAGATAGTAAAATAAAGTATAATAGAGATAGATGGAGGCCAAACCTCACTGTATAGGCTACACCAACCCTGATAGCAGCTGATCAAGGCTGTCACTCAAGGGATAATTTTGAGCTCAAATTGACTATTATTTCAATGGGATCTGAAAAGTTTGGACCTTCAATCTGTTGAGACTGCAAATGATGATTATTAGAAACTCTTCTTTGTCACTGATTCAGGGTCACCTGTCCCCTAAGTTAGACATACAGATGTGTGCATGTGTGCACACACATGCATGAGAGAGAGGGAGGGAGAGAGAGAGACAGAGAGAGAGAGAGAGAGAGAGAGGAGAATACAATCATATTTCAAAAACCCACAGACATGAACATGAAATAGATGGGTGGATGTGGAAATAGATGAACAACTTTATGAAGATATATAGATGACAGATAGATAGATGGATAAATACATGATAGATAGATAGATAGATAGATAGATAGATAGATGAGAGCAAAAGGGCCAACATCCTGAGACTAGATAGTTATTTTTAGAAATCATGCAGAAATAACTCATGTTCATAAACTTCCTGCCACATACATAGGAAAAGGAAAATAGATAACAGTATTAGAATATAATACTGGCTTAGTCATTTGTGGCAACAAGAGAATTAACATGAAGAAGTTTTAATAATAAGTACTAAATGTATATAGCTATAACATGAAACTAATTTGTAATTTATATATGTTGAATGCTTCAGTCCTTTATCAATACAATTTTGACATCACTTATAACGAACTTCTTTAAAATACAATGGCCCTTGTTGGGTGTTGGGAGAGGTTTTAATCATATTGTCAGTCAATGAGTGTTTCAAAATTCCTCAAGTGTCTAGTTTTCACTCTCTACTTTTTGAGAGAAAACTATGTGATTAATGCCTTTGACTCTCAAAAAGCATGAAAGAATTAATGGAATCTTTATTACAAATACTGATTCCAAATTTACACATAGATGAGAGAAAGTGTATGTAGGTTTGCTTAGTTTACCTTTTTTGCATGGCAATAAATGCTTTTAGTAGCTATAATACTCATTTATAAAGTAAATGTGGATTTAATTAATAACTTGTACTAGTCTACCAAATTCTTGTTTTTAAAACACTGGGTTCACAAAATAAGCTAGTTTAAAGGCTAACTAAAGAAAAAGAGACTGGGTACTTCCTTCAGTAAGAAATACATGTGGGTAGAATTTGAGCTAGTAAGATTTTTCTCTGTGGAATACAAAAATATAACTGAGCACATATTTTAAAACATACACAATGGAAGAAATCAAACTAAATGTGTGTGTTTAACCTCTTCAACTTTCCAAATATTGGATGCAATAAGATTAAGGATGACAGTCAAGTAGCCAAGTCAGAGTTTCTATTTGCATGTTATTTTTATCCTTCTCTCTTCAGGATCTAAATGAAAACAGATGAATCCTTCATGAAGTATAATACACACACACACACACACACACACACACACACACACACACACACATCCATTTCAACAAAAGTTTTTAAATGTTTGGATATATAAATAGTTGATAATTAAACCATCTGTGTGGATAAGTTAAGCAATGTCTGTTAATAATTGGCCAATTTTAGTGTTTGTCTTTAATTTTTTCATATCCATATTCTTTCAGATTAAAAAAACATACACTCAAAGAAAATAAGCAACTGGGACACTTAGATATTATATTTTCTACTTATATTTCACTCATCTACTTTTTATTTAATGGAGCAATTTCTTTAAGATCAGAGACAAGGTTGCAAATAGTAGCTTATGTGTTTTATCACAGCATTCAGGAAGCAGGTCGTGTGGATTTCTGGGAGTTTGAGGCCAGCTTGGCTGGCATAGTGAGGTCCCGGCCAGCATGGCTGCACTGTGAAAGGTTGTCTTAAAACACAAAAAGAAAATTAGAGACACATGTCATATCTATGTCCTCTTATTTGTGCTAAATAGCCAAGAATATTACATTTAATTCTTAATTGCCTTGATTCTCAGGAAAATATTTGCAAAACTAATATACATTATAGAAGTTTGTATTATGCCACTGTTTTATTTTTGTTTATATTGGGTAACAAAGAAATAATGGGTATATTCCAGCATCTACATACATTAGATCTTCATCTGGTCAGTGCCATTGGCTCTGTCACACCATTTAACATTTTTTCTTCTTTCTTTAGAATTTTTGTTCAGTAGGTTTCATTATTAAGTTAACTGTTATCAACATAAAGGATTTACAAATTATTTCATTAATAACTAATTGCATTTTACATGACTTGCTAAAAAACCCACTTTGTAGGATATCTCCTGTGATGAACAACCAAACAACATCATGAAATATAATATTCTTGGTAAGCTTTCAAAACATCATAAAAATCATACAAATATCATCAATTAATTTATTAACACTTTGTGTGTAGGTGTATTGTTTTGCTCCTATGTGTAAGAACTTTCTTATTTCTGTAAGAATTTTGAGTATTTCATAATAATGATCACAATGTACAAAGGAAGGCATATTCCTACATCACATGTACACGCATACACATACACACTTATTTAGTATTGTATTGTTTCCTTTAGGGGATACTTTAAAATGCCAATCTGACATATTTCTAAAAGTGAGAAATGGCAGTTATAATTTGTGAAGATTGACAAGCAAGACAAATACAATGGCATTAAACCAATGAGTCAGTCATCAGAAGAGTTGACAGCTTTAAGATTTGGAATTCCTATGGGCACAAAGGTTTGGAGAACAATTGTTATCCTACCATGATACCATAAAAGTGAATCTATGAGCACCGAAACTAGTGGAGATGGCAATGGTTAGCAAAATATAATTGATGAGCTGACTAGTTTTCAGGAGAGAAAGTAATCTACATAAATAAAAAACAACAACCTCAAATCGAAGGCTATGTGCAAATTCCTCCTTTTTATATTAAACACTATTGTAAAGTGTGGTTAAATCTTTGTGTACTTTGCTTTTATATTTTAGCCTCAATCATATCATAATATAACAAGACACAGGGCTTTTGTGCATGCCTAGATGAGAATAATACAGGAGAAAGTATAATTTATAAGACTCTTTCTGAGTCACTTTTCTACTAATGTGAAAATACATTATGGCCAACATAATTTATAAAAGGAAACTTTAATTGGGGCATACTTTCAGAGGTGAGGCCATAGCCAGCATGCAGGCATCATGGCAGCAGCCACACAGGCATGGCACTGCAGCTAAAAGCTTACATCCCATTCTTCAAGCAGGAGGCAGAAAGAGGGAGCCTGGTGTAAACTTTTGAAACCTTAAAGTACTCACCAGTGACACACTTCCTGAATTCTTCAAAAGACAGTTCCAAGCACCAGCACCAAACATATGAGCCAATGGGGATCATTCTAAATACTAATAAAACTGAGATTTGCTACCTTGAAAACTAACTGTTTGCTGTTTTATACTAATAAGTGAATCTCTTCCAATAATCGTGTCTTTTTTCCAGTCAAAGAAATTTATCTATTTATTTATTTATTTATTTATTTATTTACCTATTTCTTCATTATCAATTTGATGAAGAGCTAAATCTTCTTTTATATTAATAGGAACTTTAATGAATGTGGGTGATCCTGTGCTTGAGGCACAAGTGTTCAGGATTAAGATGTCATCTTGGTGTGTTTTTTCTTTAATGAATATTAAGTGCCCTTCTCCATCTCTTTTGATTAGTTTTGGTTGAAAGCCTATTCTTTTAGATATTAGAATGGCTATTCTACCTTGCGTCTTGGGTCTGTCTGCTTGGAATACATTCTTCCAGCCCTTTACTTTGAGGTAATGTTTATCTTTATTGCTGAGGTGTGTTTCTTGTATGCAGCAGAATGATGGGTCCTATTTCTGCATCCATTCTGTTAGCTTGCTTTTTATTGGGGAATTGAGGCCGTTGATGTTGAGAGATGTTAATAACCAGTGGATATTAGTTCCTGTTTTTGATGTTGGTGGTATTAGAGTATGTGTATGTGTTTCCTTTCTTTAGGAATTTCAGCTGTGGAGTTATTTATTTCCTTTATTTTCCTGGGTAAGGTTAGCCTGATTGGGTTGGAGCTTTTGTTCTAATATATTCTGTAGAGCTGGAATCATGACTAGGTACTGTTGAACTTGGTTTTGACATGAAATATCTTGTTTTCTCTACCTATGATGATTGAAAGTTTTGCTGAGTACACTAGTTTGGGTTGACATCTGTGGCCTCTTAGTGTCTACATGATATCTGTCCAGGACCTTCTGGCTTTCATAGTCTCTGTTGAGAAGTCAGGTGTAATTCTGATAGCTTTGCCTGTGTTTGTGAATTGGCTTTTTGCTCTTGCAGCTTTTAATATTGTTTCTTTTTTCTGTACATTTAGTGTTTTGATTTTGATGTGGTGGGGACGTTTTCTTTTCTGGTCCAACCTATTTGGCGTTCTATAGTATTCTTATATGTTTATGGGCATTTCTTTGTTTTGGTGAAAGAGGCTTTCTTCTATGATTTTTGAAGATATTTTCTGGGCATTAGATCTAGGAGTCTTCTTTTTCTTCAATTCCTATCATTTTTAGGTTTGGTCTTTTCATAGTGTCCCAGATTTTATGGATTTTCTTTGTCAGGAGCTTTTTAGAGTTAACGTTTTCTTTGACTGTTGTGTGAATTTCTTCAGTTATATCTTCTGCCGCTGAGATTCTCTCTTCTAGGTCTGTAGTTCCTGTCCTTTTTCCTAGGTTTTCCATTTCCAAAATTGTCTCAGATTGTGTTGTCTTCATTGCTTCTATCTCCATCTTTTTTTCATTTCCTTCTCCAGTTTGATTGTAGTTTCTTATATTTCACTAATTTCTATAAGATATTTGCTCCATTCTTTCACCTCTTTATATATCTCTGTTCCAGTTTGAGGGATTTATTTTCCTCCTTTAAAGTCTCTATTATTTTCATAACCTCATATTTGAAATCCTTCACTTATGCATCAGGTGTGATAGTATCTCCAGGGCTTGCCGAGGTAGAACTACTGGTTTCTGATGATGCCAAGTGGTCCTGAGAGTTGTTGCTTTTGTTCTTACATTTACCTGTACCCATTATGATGTCTCTGGTGTTATCAGGTTTGGTGGTCTCTGATGGTCAGAAAGCTTGGGAGTATGTATAGGCAATAATGCTTTGGTCCTACAACTTACTTAACTCTACTGAGTTCACTGTCTGTTGGCTCACTGTTTGTGACCCACTTGGGCCAGGAAGCTGGTGAGCAAGCAGAAAGATCTCTGAGCAGTAACTGCTCTGGTGGCCTCTCAGGTCTCCTCCGGGCTGAGGACAGTGGGATTTTGGTCCTTCGACTAGCTCAGCTCTGCTGGGTTCACTATCCCTGCTGGGCTCTCTGTTTCTCATCGAGGTGAGACAAGAAACTTGGGAGAAGATGAAAATATCTCAGACCCTACAGCTGATCCAGCACTCCACAGGCCTTCTCGGCATGGAGGACAGTGAGGCTTTGATCCTGCTTCCAACTCACCTCTGCTGGATTCACTGTTTCTGCTGGCTCACTGTTTGTGACCCCAGTAGGCCAGACAGCTGGGGAGCAGGCTAAAAGCTATCTGAGCAGTGCCCCATAGGCCATCTCAGGGTACAGGACTTAGATCCAATGACTAGCTTAGCTAAATTGGATTCACTGTCTCTGCTGGGCTTGCTGTTTCTCTTAATAGAAACTTAATATATATTATAATTTATTCAGATTGCATCCCAAATGTTATCCCCTTACTTGTATCTTCCTGTTCCTGCCATCCCTCGCTCTTCTTCCTATGCCTCTCCCCTAGATCTCTGACAGAAGAGGACCTCTTCTCCCACCATATAACCACAGCCTCTCAGGTCTTATCCAGATAGCCTGCCTTTTCTTCCTCTGTGTGCCATCAGGCCTCCCACCAAGGGGAAGTGATCAAATCAGGGTCACCAGAGTTCATATCAGAGGCAGTCCCCACTCTCCCCACAATCTTGGAGAATGAGCTGTTTATTGGCTAGATCTGAACAGGGGTTCTCAGTTACTGCATGGACTGTCGTTGGTTGGTACAACAGTTTGTGCAGTACCTCTGGATCCAGACCGCCAGCCCTGATGGTCTCCTTGTGGAGCTCCTGAACACTCTGGGTCCTTCTATGGTCCCATTCTTCCCTACCCTTCTCAGTGCTCAACCAAGAGTCCAGCAGTAAGTCCCAGCATCTGTCCTGATCTCCCACTGGGTGGAATCTCTCAGAAGACATCTATGTTGGACTAATATCCACTTATAAGTGAGTATATACCATGCACGTCTTTCTGGGTCTGGATTACCTCATTTAAGATGATCATTTCTAGTTCCATCCATTTGCCTGAAAATGTCAAGATTTCCTTGTTTTTAATAGCTGATTAGTAGTCCATTGTGTAAATGTGCCACGGTTTGTTTATCCATTGAGGTACATCTAGGTTGTTTCCAAATTCTGACTATTACAAATAAGGCTGCTTTTAACATAGTTGAGCAAATATCCTTGATGTATGGCAGAGCACCTTGCAGATATATGCCCAGGAGTGGTATAGCTGGGTCTTGAAGCAGCACTATTCCCAATTTTCTGAGAGATCACCAGATGGATTTCCAAAGTGGTTGTACAAGTTTGCATTCCCACCAGCCTTGGAAAAGTATTCCCTGTTCTCTATATCCTCACCAGAATGTGCTGTCACATGAGTTTTTGATCTTAGACATTCAGATAGGTGTAATATGGAATCTCAGAGTCATTTTGATTTGCATTTCCCTAATGACTAAGGACTATGAGCATTTCTTTATGTGTTTCTCAGCCATTTGACATTCATCTGTTGAGAATTATCTGTTTAGCTCTGTACCACATTTTTAAAATTGGGTTATTTGTTTTAATGATGTTTAATTTCTTGAGTTCTTTATATATTTTGGATTTCATAAAGGGGCCAGTTCTTCTCAAAAAGGATTCCCTTACCGAATCATTCCTAAGTAATTTCTTTTATGAGTTAGAACATATTTTTGAGTACTGAAATATTTAATAACCCCTTTCGTTCCCAGAGATGATAAGAGTGAAAACTTTTTATACTACCATAAGAAATAATGAAGCTTAGACATTGGCAAATTGCTTTGTTTCATCTGGAAAGATCCTGAGAATATCTTTCTGAATCCTAAAGAAATCACTACAGGTACATATGATCCTAATGACTGACCCTGTATACTCTTAGAGATATTAGACAAAAAATATTAGCTAATCTATTTGATTTAATCAAAGACAAGTATAAAATTTACTACTAGATGAAAAAGTGGTCTCTCTCTTCTCTGTATCTATGTAGACAAAGACTCACATGTATCTCAACAAATCATACTAGCATATATAGAGAGGAAATGGTCTTCCTATAAGTCATGGAGAGAGGGATAAATTAAACAAATCCTGGTAAGTTAGGTATAGAATGTTCTTTCAGTATTTTGTAGAATCCTAAAGTAACATATCTCCTGGGATATAGCAGTGACTATAAGCAAATACATAAGGGAATTTTAAAGCCATACTTTAAGAACGCATTTGTTTGATACATATTCAATTCTCTGTTTATTTGACTTTTAGAAGTTAAAAGATGTGTGTTCTCTTAAATAGGTTTTCTGGACATGACTTAGTAAAAGTGGGGGGAAAAGCTTTACTCTTTACTGAGCCAACTCAAACTCTAATTCCAACTCAAAATGAGATCCCAACAATATTTAACTTTGGGGATTAAATTACTTGTTTTAAAATTTTGTTGAAATTGGCAGCAAATATAACTGTATAATCTTCTAATGTAGAAGCCTTAGAACAACGATATTTAAGCTGACATTATCAAACACTTGAGAGAAAATAATTTCATTTTTGTGATTAATCATTTGGGTTATTTATTTGTTTGCCTTTCAGAAATTATGTTCGTTGATTTGCAGCTTAAAGGGATCTAGAAACAATTTAGAAAAACTAATATAGCATTAGGGAGAATCCTGGAGGTTCATGGGACACGATGGTACAGTAGAACTTGGTAGCGTCAATGGCATGTATTTTAAAGAAAGGGTTTTTATAGTTTTCTTGAACCTATATTCTCTTGGAATGATGGATTTTTTGCCTTAGAGTAAAATAATTGTATATTTGATCACTCTGCAGTTCTATTAAACTATATTGCATCAGTGTTGTGATGTTGAAATTCTGAATTTAAAAGGTAAGAGAGTGAGCTTTTAAAATTGAATAACTCTAGACTTTGGATCATTTCCACCTAAAACTTGGCTTGTGACTTGTTGCTGTGGTTTATTTTTAATGACTTAAACTAGTTTTAGCTTTTCAAACTGTGAAGTAGCAGAAATTTGGCTTTTACCAGTTTTTAAGCAATTAGTTCTATCCAGTTCTCCTTGTTTTACCAATAAGGTTTTAGAGTAAAAGAAGCAAAGGAGGCTGGCTAATATTTTTCATTGTTCACAGACTTATATATTTGACAAATAAAAGACTAAAGGCTTTACTCCTAAGGTATCTGACTAGAGATATCAAGTTTCTATGAACAATATCTCAATATGTATGTATGTATGAAAGATAGAAATGGAAAACCAGAGTGTTGAGATATGTCCCCTTCTATGCTTTTATAAACACATGAGTGGCATTTCCATGAGAAACCCAAGTTCTGCAGTTAATTTTGAAGTCGGCAATCATTTGCTAATTGTGGGGAAATAGAGTTCAAATGATGACAAAAGTCTTCAAAATTTATTCCACTGCAACTTTTAGAACCCTCAGTTGCCTTGATCTAGACTTATAAAGGCTATTGGTGGCGGATTGCCAGTTTCCATTACCCTCGCACAATATCAATCTTATTTGGGGGTTTTAAATTGCTATTAAGTTCCTAAGCAGACTCTGCGATATGATACCCATGTGTATTGCCTCTACCAACAAGTACACTTAGAGGCTATTAATGGAGAGTTTGAAAAAGAGGCTGCATATTGGGGCCACAAAATCTTAATACATGGTTTTCAGGGGTAATTATGCTAACAGAGATGTTAAATTTCCTTTTTATTTAGATTTCAATTTATTGTTAGCATCAGCATAGGCATGAAAAGACAGCTTTGGAAGAAAGAAGTAATAAAAAGTCACTTTTTCCAAGTACCTCCCCCATTTATATTTTCTCACATTTGAATAAGTGTAAGGGAAACAGATTTGAAATCTTACCTGTTTAGAATTGAACTGAGTAATATGTTTTAATAAGGGACTATAAGCAAGGGCCTACTGATTAAAAACATTTTAACTTTAATGTTTATTAGAGTAGAATTAAATAAGTGCTACATCTTCATCAACAGTTTTAAAAAAAAGTATAAATGATAAAATAGAACAGGTGAGATCTGCTAATATACTGTAATAAAAATGAAAAACAACATTTCACTTGAGTGTCGCATTCATCCCGTGCATGTTGGCAAATACTTCTCAGAACCCTTTGCTTGCCACAGTACTAATTGTGCCCTGCAATAAGTTTAAACAAGAGACTGGGATACAGAGACAATAGGAGAAAAAAGAGGAAGCGACATCTGCACAGAGGCATTCAAATTAAGAGCTTTTTACAAATATATTTAGGAGAGTGAGAAAACAGAACAAAGAAACTAAGTACAATAACTTGGTCCTCCCCTTCACTAGCTTCCACCACCACAGGAAAAAAAAAACCAAAACCAAAAACAACAACAACAACAACAACAAAACCTTCCAACTCCACAGCCTGTAAACTGTGGGCTTTTTTTTTTTTAACTTACAGAAGTTTAGGTATTTCAATTCATAAGTTAAACAAACTGAAACTGGAAAATTCAAGATTTTCTGTATCTCTCCTACTTCTATACATCCTCAATAGGACACACAAATCAATGCAGGGGGAAGGAAAAGCATATGAAAACATAAAATGGGATGGAAAATGCTGACCCTTTCAGACATACTGTGCTCTTGATGGTAAGATTGTGTTGGTTTCTCTAAAGAGTTGTTTCTAATGTGCAGTTATTAGTTCATTCATTTAAATAGGTTTGCAGAGTAATTATGTGTTGGATATTGTGCAGGACAAGGGTAGGTAAGACCCAATCTTCATCTCTCAGGAGTGTGCTGTAGAGTTGAATAATACCGGATTGTATGTCCTTTGTTACAATGGCAAACGCTGGAAGCCTATGACACAATTATAATCTGACAGAGAAATGGAGTATTATATAATCAAGCTATGTCATTGAGTGCTTATCCACTGCATGGTGCTCTGCTTCTATGAAAAATTACATTTACAAATGCTCACTGCCAGCTTTTTTAAAAAGAGAGAAAATCTGACACATTGAAATTAGTCCAAATTCATTCTAAATATTATTTTATGTAGAATTGGGAAGTGAAGATTTTAGTCAAGAGAAAGAAAAACAGGATGTACTTGTTTTGTTTTGTTTTGTTTTTTTAGTTTTAACTGCTTAGCTGTAACATTGTATATTAGCTAAATAACATTTCAAAGGGAGCTAGAGACAGAACCTTGGTGTCTACTGATTGTACGTGTGTGAGTTTGTGCTCTCAAACGGTGGTCCTTAAAAAACTCCCTGCAGGAAGCTATTGTGCATATTGTAAAGGACTGCGGCTAAGTGCCAATTGAGCTAGTACTGTATACTTGCCATTAAAAAGGAAGATTTCATACCACTTGATTATGTTAAATAGAAGTATTTGAAATTTATACAGAATTACATCAAAATGGCACAGTAGTTATATGTCTAAAGAGCTCCAATGACTCTATCCCCATAACTAATGTCAATCCTTCTGGTAGAAATTTCAATGTGAGACCATCACGGAATATAATACATGAGAAATATAGAAAGCTTAGGAGTGTTAAAGAGAAAAGTATATATTGTAAAATACTCTAAATCCATGTTTGCACAGATATCAATGTACATATATGTCCATATATTCTCAAATAAAGCAAATGGACCTGTGTCTGACTTTTCAAGCATGTAACGCCACATCTAAACCAATCACGTAGGCTCTGTTGTATCCTTTATACAGAATCAAAGCTCCAAGCTTACTGCTATAAGGGAGTGTCTGAGGGAAGTTGAAGACCAGATAGTTCAGTTTTGTAATAAAGTTTAGTTGGTTAGGGTATAAGATCTTTTTAGATCAAGATAAAGGTTTTAAGTTAATAGAGATGATAGATGATAGATACTGAATTTCATTCAGAAATTTAGACCCAGCAAGACAGGAAAGATGTTTACTTCAAGCTTGGAAAATACAAATAGCCAAATCCCTATGAATGTAACATTTATATAACTCATATTGTTTCATGGTTCTCCCTGCTGTATGTTGTTTGTTTTATTCATGTGTAATAAAATAAATATACATGTTAAAAAAAAAAGAACAAGCAAAAACAATATGTGTTCTTCTAATAAACGCTTGTAAGCTTGATCTCTTCATGAGCTTATATTTTTCTTTCAAATCAGGGACAACGTGAGTTTGTGGAATTTCTGAAGACATTGTGACACCAGTTCCACCTTGGTAGATATCTGTTCTAGTTTATTAGCTATGAAGGATGCATGTCATAAATGCAATAAGCCTTTATTGTTTTGATGGACAAAAAATTGAAAATGAAGTTTATTATGATTACTGGTTTTTATATATTTGTCTTTCAAGGACCCATTAAAATATCAATACTGAAAAAAATTGAAATGTAAAACCATCCTAGAAGATGAAATATGAGTGAGAAATGGAGAGTGAGGGGTAGTACAGGTCATAACTGTAGAGGTGGGTGCAGGCTTTGCAAGAACATAGGAGAAAAACGAAGTCTAGGGTTAACAATGAGTTTCATGACATGTAAATTATACACTGGTAAAGCCATTTAATTTTTCCTCAGTAAAATGAGAGAACATCTGTGAAAATTGAGGAAGCCAGCAGGAGATAGAACCTGTGAGGCCTTGGCTCGTCTCTGGTCCTTACAGGTTAGTAATAAGAAGCACCAGTTTCTGAGAATATTTAAAAAGCAAAACAAAAAAAAACTACAATAGAGAAGACCTTCTTGGGTAAACACAGGATATAAAGGAAAGATGAACACAATTTCACTTTGATACTTATGACAATAAGGTATTGGGAGGAAAGATAAAGACACCTCTGTGTCTTCAAGAAATAAATAACCCTAAAATCTTTCACCTTTGTGGAAAACTCTCCCTGTGCTAACTTGATCATAAGAAGCCTACTTCATCCTGGAGCATGTGCTGTGCCTTTGTTAAAAAAAGTTAAGCATACTAATTTTATCTCTAAGTAAACTTTAGTAACAAAAATATAAACTGTTAACATAATTCAAATGGAACAAGAGGGAAAATTCAGGTGGTTTCTTCCAGAAGGAAATGTATCTTCCTGGCTTACTTGTAAGTTTATTTAGTTATGTATAAATGCCTCTGGTATATATATTTTCCCAGCAAGCACTTGGCTCTCTTTATCTTATTCAACTGACTTCTCTCCTTATCTTTTCTGAGACAGTCACACAGATGAAGCTTAGAGGACCCACTTGCTCATGAAATAGTTGGTAATGATTTAAGGCTTTGGTGCCACTTCAAACCTCTGCCTCTTATTTAAATTACTACTCAGCTCATCTCCAACTTCCAGGGCTTTCTCTGGTCCTTCCCCTAGCCTGCTGTGTGTCTTTGATACAGCATCTATCTCTGGGGTTCAACAGTTAGTTTAAACTTATTCTATTTGAAAGTATGCTATTTTCAAGTTAGGATTATCACCAAAAGTTTGTTTTTTCTGTTTAGTTTTCTTCCCTTTCCTAGATGTGTGATTTAATATTAATGGTATAAGAGAGTTAAATTTTCCTTGAAGATTGATCAAAAGACCTGAATGGAGATGTAGTTTAAAAGAATGAAACAGAAGTGGGAGGATAAATAGAAGGACTTGGAGGAGACAGGAGCGCCACAAGAAGACCAACTGAGGCAATTAACCAGGGTCCAGAGGGCATTGTGGAGACTGCACCAACCAAGGACCATACATAGACTGGACCTTGGCTCCCAAGAGATGTATCAGATGGGCTGGGTGGCAGCTCAGGCTTCATGTGGGTCCCCTAGTAAGGTGAACCCCAGTCTCTGACACTGACTTTTTGCTGCTTTTTTCATCAATTTCCCTGGCCAGACTGCCTTGCGAGGCCACAGGGGAAGAGGACATGATCAATTCTGCTTAGACTTGATGTGGTGGGTGGGGGATCTCTTTTTCTGAGAAATAGAGGAGGGGGAGGGGGAGGGGAGGGAAAGGAGAGCGGAGGGGGACAGGGAGGGGGATATAAAACGAGTAAGTAAATAAATAAAGTTTTAAAAGGAAAAATAGCTGAGCATGGTGGTGCAAGCCCTTAATCCCAGCACTCAGGAGGCAGAGGCAGCTGGATCGCTGTGAGTTCAAGGCCAGCCTGGTTTACAAAGTGAGTACAGGACAGCCAAGACTACACAGAGAAACTCTGTCTCAAAAAAATAAATAAATAAATAAAAAGAAAAAGAAAAAATGTGTATAAACAGAAAATATTTCTATGTAATTTCTTATTTTTTCAAATATGACTATCGCAAACTCATGAGAGGCATTTTAAGTATGTATAATAAATTCCTAGGTAAATTATAACATTTTATATTTCTCAAAACATTACAGAAAATGGCTTGATAGATTATCCAAAATTTCTTTTTATTATAAGCATGGGTCACTTTCTTTTTTTTTATTATCAGAAAATTGTCTAAGTTTAAAATTCATATATTTTCAAAATGTTATAATTGATAGTCACTGAAGAAAAATATAAATGAAATTATTGAGCATAAATATAGGATATGTGCAGAGATGGGTTCTTAAGAGGGGATTTATGATTCTGAAGGAAAATCGAGAGGCAAATATTGAGAGGGTTTGGGGAGAGAACAGAGAGAAATGGTGCAGTTAGAATATAATCTACAGAATAAACAGAAAAAAGAGAGAGAGAGGGTTGACACAGAGTGACCACTCACAATATGATACAGGGGAGACATGATTAGACATAAGGGCTCTGAAATACAATCTAGTGTTGTGGATATTTTAACTATAAATTAGTCTCTCAGAAATGATAATGTATTTAGGATGAATAAGGGCACCCTCTTCACTCTAGATTTGTTGTTGTTGTTGTTGTTGTTGTTGTTGTTGTTAGTGGTGGTGATGGTGGTGGTGGTGCATGTGTATGTGTTTGTGTTTGTGTGTGTGTGTGTGTGTGTTTATGAAGATTAAATGAAGGCTTTACAAATTCTAGACAAGTAACCAGCCATTGAGCTCCATCGTTAAACTGAAAATATTTGTGTATTTCTATTTCTAATATTCTACTCATGTAGTTGTTTAATGGACTCTTCTACAATAGAACAGTTTTTCTAAAAGCTATCCAATAAACTTTATACAACTTAAAAATAGAACACTCATATGATCTCTAGTCCTATACTGGGAATATACCCAAAGAAATGTAAGATAGAATACTACAGATGATTGCTTATCAGTGTTCATTGTGCCGCTATTGAGAAGAGCCAAGTTATGGAATCAGTTTTGATGTACATCGATAGATGAATTGAATTTTTAAAGCAATGTGGTATGTATACACAAGATTTATTCATTAAAAAAGGAAGAATAAGCTATTTGTAAAAAAAAAAAAATAGAAATGATTACCACTACACTAAGTGAAACAAGTCATAGCCAGAGGATAAATTACCTGTTTTCTGATTATGTATGAGAAACAGAAAAATCATGACACATGAAAGTATTAGGGATAATATTTGGGGAATGGAGGGAGACTTGTGAGAGAAAGGCAGGAAAAGATAATGGGTGAATGGCATAAAAACCATAATGTACTTGAATAAAATGAGACTATCAAACCATCCCTTTGTACAATGAATATCACCATTAAATACTGAAAATAAATATTAAAATAAAACTACTCATCATTTATATAACAGAAAATGTGATAAAGGGAATGTGTACCTAAGTCAGCCATTACAACACTGGCTGCTCATGCAGAGGACCTAGATTTAGGCCCCAGCACCCTCCTGAGGGCTCACAACAACTTGTAGTTCCAGTTCCTAGAGGCTTCGAGCATTTTGCAGGCCTCCACAGGCTCCTACACGAACATGATATACATAAAGCCATAAAAAGTACACATAAGCACATATAAATTAACAGCTAAGTAATTAAACAAAAATGCAATGAAGTATCTATACCATGCCTAAGTCATTCTGTGATGTTCATGTTTTCCTGATTTGCACAGCAGCCTTCTGGACCTCCCTGTCCCTGAACACACAATGCTACTTACCTGAAACCATGACTGTAATGATGCAGGGCAAGGGAGCCTAAGAACGGGATGGCAGGACGCCAACAGTACTCCCCCTACCTAGACACTGACCTCTCTGAGAGGGAGAGGAGAATTTGAGCAGGGAAATTCCTTGCAAATCAAATGTGATGAAATTCCTGAAGGATGTCTTCTCTGACATCCAGAGAAGCTGTCTGATTTTGGCCCACCGGACAAAGAACAGGAAGAAACACACCATTTCCTTCTGTTATACAGCAAAATGGTGTTGTGGAAGGGATGCTAGACTCTAGGGGGATTCTCTACCCCCAACGAGTTCCCAAATAATCAAGACAGAGACCTCTTGGATTTATACAAGCTGTAAGGCACAGTAATTGGGCAAGTATCAACCTCATACGCTATTTTGCTATTTCCCAGCTATACACCCAGGTTGCTTGTCATAGTATTTCCTGCCTAAGCTGCTTCTGTTCCATCAATCGTCTGTCCTCATGGCAATCTACTCTTGGTCAAGTGCTCATGGTTCTTACTACCCCATGGTGACTTCCTCTTCCCTGAATTCCTCTCCTTCTGATATCTTCTGTTTCCTCCCCTTCAGGCCCCATGGTATCTCTCAGACCCCACGCCTGAGATCCTTAGTTCTGTCTATTTTCCTTCTGTCATTATTACAGACTTCAATAATGTTATTAACCAATAAACTTTAAAATGGGTAGAGCAAAGTTTACAAAATAAGTCCAGTGTATATAAGACTATATACGCCTGGGTTGCAACCAAATCTTGGGGCCAATCGTAAGCATTAGAATACATAGCACCAAACCAAACTCCAGCAATCAAATATTTAGGAGAGAAATAAGGACAAGAATATTAATATATTAGTATTAACGTGGTAGATCTTTTATGCAGGAGTAAATTTTTTGCATGAAATTTATATATATGGTTTACATTTTTATTATTATTTTTGTCTTAGGTGTAAGTGGTTTTTGTTCATATGTACACTCACCTGGCATGCCTGGAGCCCATAGAAACATAAGAGGGCATTGGATACCCTGGATATTGAATTATAGATAATTTTGAGCTGTCATATGCAAGCTGGAAATCAAACCAGTGTCCTCTGGAAGACAACCAAGAGCTCTTTGTCATTGTGCCGTATATCCAGTCCTTAAATGTAGTTTTAAAAGCATTTTTTGTGCAATTTTATTTTGATCATAGCATGTGTGAATTTTATACAATATTTTTTGTTGAAAACTTCCATAAACATTTTTGATGTATCTGAAAAGATATGTGAAATCTTTCAATTTTGGATCATGGTATTTGGAGTGATATTTACAATTAGAGAGTTTTTCTGCATTTTACATGTACTTCTTTTACCTTTTGTTTTGTTATATGAGCTGGCTTATTCAAATGTATACATGTGTTATAAGTTAGCTGCTACTACATTTTTTGCTATAGTTAAATTTGTTCCACTTCAAATAAAATAAAAATGTTTCCTGAGTACAACATTACCAAACTTATGGGACATAATGAAAGCAGTGCTAAGAGGAAAGTTCATAGCACTAAATGCCTTCATAAATAAATTGGAGGACATCCTACTGGGACTCTAGGTAAGAGAAATATTGGAGATGGGGAAATAGAAGGATCCAGAGGATCTTAGAAACCTACAAGAAGAACATTATAACAGGTGGATCAGGGCCCAGGGGTGTCTGTTCAGACTATTGCACTAACCAAGGACAATACAAGTAGTAAATATCGAACCCCTATTCTGATCTAGCCAATGGACAGAACATTCTTCACAGATATATGGAAAGCAGAGACTAACTCTGACATGAACTCTGATGCCCTGTATTTGATGACCTTTCCTTGGGGGGCAGCCCTGGTGGCACTCAAAGAGAGAATAGGCAGCCTACCAAGATGAGACTTGATAGCCTGTGACCATAAAGTGGGGGTGCAGATCCCCTCGGTCATGGACCTAGGGAAGGGGAATAGGGTGAGGATGGGAAGGAGGAATGGTAGGATACAAGTGATGGGAAAACAATTGATCTGTAATCTGAATAAATTAATTTTTAAAAAGGTGAAAAGACGAAATTGGAAAGATCTCACACTAATGATGTAACAACACATCTAAAAGTCCCAGGAAAAAAGAATCAAATACACTCAAGAAGATTAGACAGCTAGAAATAACCAAACTTAAGGCTGAAAAATGAATTAGAAATGATGATAACAATACAAGAATCAACAAAACTAAGAGCTGGTTCTTTGAGAAAATCAACAAGATAGACAAACCCTTACCCAAGCTAACTAAAAGGCAAAAAGACAATGCCGAAATTAACAAAATCAGAAATGAAGAGGGGTATATAAAAACAGACACTGAGGAAATCTCAATAATCATTAGAATTTTTTTCAAATGTCCACAAAACTAAAAAATCTAAATGAAATGGACAATTCTTGATAGGGTTCACTTACCAAAGTTGATTAAGATATGGTAAAGAATGTGAATAGTTCTTTTACCCCCAAAGAAATAGAAACAGTCATTAAAAGTCTCTCAACCAACAGGAGCCTGGGGCCATGGTTTCAGTGGAGAATTCTACCAAACATTAAAAAAAAAAAGCTAATATCAATACTCCTCAAACTATTCCACAAAATAGGAAGAAAAAGAATGTTGCCAAACTCATTCTGATTCCAAAGTCAGCATGATACCTACACAACACATAGATCCAGTAAAGAAATAGAAATTCAGACCAACTTCCCTTATGAGCATTGATGCAAAAAATACTCAATAAACCACTCAAAAACGGAATACAGGACCACATCAAAATTATCATCCACCATGACCAAGTAGGGTTCATCCCAGACATTCAGGGGTGGCTCAATATATGGAAATCTATCAATGTAATCCATCATATAAACAAACTGAAGAAAAAAAACCACATGATCATCTCATTATACTTTTTAAAAGCCATTTGACAAAATTCAAACCCTTTCATATTAAAAGTCTCGAAAAGTTTGGGGATACAAGGCACATACCTAACCATAATAAAGGCAATATGCAGAAAGTCTATAGCAAACATCAAACAAAACAGAGAAAGACAAATCAATTCTACTGAACTCAGGGACAAGACAAAGGTGCTCACTCTCTCCATAGCTTTTCCATATAGTACTTGAAGTCCTAGACAGTGCAACAAGACAACTAAAAGAGATCATGGTGATAAAAATGGGAAAAGAAGAAACTCAAATGTTGCTATTCACAGATGGTAGGATAGTATACATCAGTGACACCAAAAATTCTACCAGAGAACTACTACAGCTGATAAACACCTTCATAAAAGTGGCTGGATACACAGTTAACTCAAAAAACAAGTAGCCTTCCTATATATAAATGACAAATAGGCTGAGAAAGAAATTAAATGAACAATATCCTTCACAATATCCACAAATAATATAAAATATGCCAGTGTAACTCCAACTAAGCATATCAAAGACCTGTACAACAAGAACTTTAAGTCTCTGAAGAAAGAAATTGAAGAAGATATCAGAAGATGGAAAGATCTCAAACGCTCATGGGTCAGTAAGTTTAACAGAATAAATATGGCCATCTTAACAAAACCAATATAGAGATTCGATGCAATTCCCATCAAAATGACAGCACAATTCTTTACGTACCTTGAAGGAACAATTCTCAATTTCATATGGAAAGGTAAAAAACCCAGAATAGCTAAAACATTCCTATACAATAAAAGAATTTCTGGAGGTATTTCTATCTCTGATGTCAAACTGTACTATAAAGCAACAGTAATAAAAAACAAACAAACAAACAAACAAAAAAAGGACGATACTGACACAGAAACAGATGAGTAGATCAATGGAATTGAATTAAAGACTCAGAAATAAATCCACACACCTGTGGACCCTTGATTTTTGCAAAAAAAAAAAAAAAAAAAAAAAAGCCAAAACCATACAATGGAGAAAGGATAAGACCTTTATTAAGTGGTCCTCGTCCAATTGGATGACTACATGTAAAAAAACACAAATAGACTCATAATTATCACCATGTGTAAAACTCAAGGCCAAGTAGATCAAAAACTTCAACATAAATAAAACCATAAACACTAAATCTATCAGAAGATAAAGTGGCAAAAAGACTTGAACTCCTTGGCATAGGAGATAACTTCCTGAACAAAACATCAACAGCTCAGGCTATAAGATCAACAGTTAATAAATGTAACCACTTAAAACTGAAAAGTTTATGTAAGGCAATAGAATAAAACAATAACCTATAGATTGGGAAAAGTATTCATCAACCCTACATCTGACAGATGCCTAATATCTAAAATATATAAAGAACTCAATAAATTAAAAACCAACAAACCAATAGTCCAATTTAAAAAATGGGGTAAAAAGCTAAAACAGAGTAATCTCTAATGGCTGAGAAGTATTTAAAGAAATACTCAACATTCTTAGTCATCAGAGAAATAGAAATCTAAAGGACTCTGAGATTCCATTTTACACCAATCAGAATGGCTAAGATCAAACACTCAAGTGACAGCACATGCTGGCAAGATGAGGAGAAAGGGGAATATTCCCCCATTGCTGATGGGAGTGAAAACTTATGCAACTCCTTGTTTTTAATCACTAAGTAGTATTCCATAGTATAAATGTACCACAGTTCCTTTATCCATTCTTCTACTGAGGGACACTTAGGCTGTTTCCAGGTTCTGGCTATTATGAATAAGGCTGCTATGAACATGGTTGAGCAAATGTTCTTGTTGTGTGCTGGAGCATCTTCTGGGTATATTCCAAGGAGTGGAATATCTGGGTCTTGAGGAAGCCCTATTCCCAATTTTCTGATATAGCGCCAGATAGATTTCCAAAGTGGCTGTACTAGTTTGCATTCCCACCAGCAATGAAGGAGACCACATCCCCTGGATGGGAAGGCCTGGGGACACTCAGAGGAAGGATAGCAGGCTACCAAGAAGAGACTTGATACCCTTTGAGCACATACAAGGGGAAGAGGTCCCCATCAGTCACAGTCATAGTGGAAGAGAGTAAGGGGAAAATGGGAGGGAGGGAGGAATGGGAAGATACAAGGGATGGGATAAGAATTGAGATATAATATGAATAAATCAATAAAATATATTTAAAAAAATAAAAAATAAATAAAATAGAAGTAATCAGAAAAAAGAAAACAAAGAGCAAAAATAATAAATAAATAAATAAATAAATAAATAAACCCTAAAAAAACTTATGCAACTCGTTTAGATATCAATATGGAAGTTTCTCAGAAAATGGGGAGAATTTCTAACTCAAGACCCAGCAATGCCAATCCTGGGCATATATCCAAAAGATACTCTACCATACAACAAGGACATTTGCTAAACTATGTTCACAGCAGCTTTATTTATAATAGGCAGAAACTGGAAACAACTTATATGTTTCTAAGCTGAAGAATGGGTAAAGAAAAGCATGTTACATTTAAAAAAATGGATGGAACTAAAAAATACCCTGTTTGAGGTAGCATAGACCCAGAAAGACATACATGGTGTATACTTACTTATAAGAGGATATTTGTCATATATTACAGGATAACTACAGCTCAGAGACCCAAAGAAGCTAAATAGCAAGAAGCACCTGAGGGAGGCTTGGATCACACTCAGATGGGGAAATGGACTAGACAGCGGAAGTGGATGTGAAGGGGAAACTGCGTAGGAGAGGCTGTGGGGAGGGAAAGGAGGGATGGGGGAGAGTGGGCAGGGGAGGGGAGATGGCTTGGAGAGAAAAAGGAAGTGAAGAGTGGGGCCATCATTGAGACAAGCTGGAGACATGGGACAGGGTAGGATACACGGAGAATGAGGGGCTATCTCTAGCTAAGCCTCCTAGCAGCGGGGGACACCAGACTGACGAGGCCATCTTCTAGCGAGGCAGGACTCATAGTGGTGGGAGAGGAACAACAATCCACCTAGGAAACCTTCCACATAAAATTTACCCTGCCGACGAGATGACCAGAGATACAGATAGAGACCTAGGGAATGTCGAACGTATGCCTGGCCCAACCTGAGACCCATTCCATGGGAGAAAGCCAGCCTCTGTCATCATCAAAAATACTCTGCTGTGTTTACAGACAGGAGCCTAGCGCAACTGTCTTCGTAGAGCACCTCTCCCACCTGCTGATCAAATCAGATGCTGAGACTCACAGCAAAGAGTTAGGCAGAGCTCAGGGATTCCTGTAGAAAAGTCAGGAGAAAGGATAAAAGGATCCGGAGGGGACAAGAATATCACAAGAAGACTAACAGAGCCAAATAACCCAGCCCGATGGGGGCATACAAAGATGGAAGTGCCAACCAAATGAATACACTGTATCTAGGCCCCCTACATATATATAACTGATGAGCAGTTTGATCTTGATGTGGGTCCCCTAGTCAGTTGAGGTGATGCTGTCTATGACATAGAATCTGTTGCCTACTTTTTGATCACTTCACCCTAATAGGGGCTGCCTTGCCTGGCCTCAGTGGATGAGGATGAGCTCAGTCCTGATAGAACTTGTTGTGCATGGTAAAGAGGTAGGTTGTTGTTGGTGATGGGGTGACTCCTCTTTTCTGAGAAGAAGGGGGGAAGGGGAAGAAGGTGGGATGGAGGCACTGGGAGGAGAGGATGGAGGGGTAGAGAATGGGGATGTAAAGTGAACATATAAATTAAAATTATTTTTTTTATTTTGACAATCCCTGTCAAATACAAGGTATTTCCATTATTTTGTCATTGCTACAATGAGTACTTCAGGTAATTAAGAACCTGGGTCTAACTCATAACCTGGGCACAGAAATAACTTTGAATATGGCCCAATATAAAACTGTAAATGTCCTAAAAATTTTAGGAGGGGTGTGGCGGTATGTGTGTGAGGGGGGTGGGGGGGAGAGATTTCTTTTATGTGACTTGGTTGAATGGTTCTTGAGCATGAGCTTTATCAACATGTAACGTGGCACAAGTTGGACCTGCCTGATTGTCTTAGAAGGAGAAGGATACGTTGTGACTCACAGTTCCAGCTGGCTTCCTATTGGAGCCTCTGGTGAAGCAGAACAGCATGAGTGAGGAGCATAATGGAACAGAGAGACCTATGCACTTCATGGCAAAACAAAGAGAAAGGAGGGGTAGAAGCAGTGTAGAGGACTAAATGTCTTTTTAGTGTACAAACCCAAATGTCTACTTTCTTCAACTAGACCCTGTCTTCTTTCTCTTACCTCCACCAATAACGCCATCAACTCACACAGCCGCCATGAGGGACACTTATCAGGTAGGATATGCTAAAATTCTTAACATTTCTCCCCAAATTATTTTCACTTGTAGTAATAGCAAACCGGGATAACATCTTTGGCACACAGTACACTTATTGGTAATCATGCTGTATTTTGCAAAGTGAGGAGAGCAAATACTATGCTAGGAAGATAAATAGTGGTCATGTTAAGTTCTGTGATACATAGGAAGAATTGAACTCCTGGTTTAAATGGTAGTCCTGGGATTTTAGGAAAATTGCTTTTAATGTGGAAAAGTAGGTACAAAGTCTGGAATCAAAGAAAAAACCCACAGAAATAGAACATTCAATAATTCATACAAGAGATGATAATGTTTCAAACTTGGATGATAGTAATAAAGAGTAAGAGCAGAAAACAATGTTGTAAAATAATCAGGAAATAAAATCCAGAGGCTTGAGACTGACTGTATGATACAGATTACATACCACTTATAGAAAAACGCTTGGGACTCAGACTCATGTGTTTCATCTCTTTATTCCCCCCAAATTTTAGAACTCTTGCATATACATAATGAACTGTCTTAGGAATGAGACCCAATTCCAACCATAAAAGTCATTCATGTTATATGCTCTAGACACAATGTCTCATAGCAAATTTATAACATTTTAAAGAGTTTTGTTCACAACATAAAACTTGTGTACATTGAACTTTCAGACTTAGAACTTTGAATGTTCATATTATAGGTGCTCAATTTATATGAGGAAAATCTATTTTGAGCCCAGAAAGTTTCTCCTATAGTTTGAATATGAAATTGGCCTGCAGCCTCAAGCATTGAACATGTGCTTTCCAACTGGAGGCACTAATTTGGAAAGTGATGAAAGCTATAGGAGGTGGAGCCTGACAGGAGGAAGTAGGTCACCTAAGACTTGCCACTGAAGATGATTTCTTGTCCTTGGTCCCTTTCTCTACTCTGTGATCTGTCTACTGTGAGAGGTAAAGGATTTCCCATGCCAGTGATCTTGCTGCCTTCTGGTCTTCCCAAGTGCTTGGGGCCAAGAAACCATGCCCAAGGTCTCTACAGTTTGAATGACAGCAACTCTGTCCTCTTCTATGATGTTTATGCCAGGTGTTTTGTCACAGACTGGAAATATAATGAAAACATTTCTAGTTGGTTCTGAGTAGATTGAATTTAAAAGGTATGTTTTACATTTAAGCATTTACATCTGCATTTACATAAAAGTATGTGCCCATGCAAGATTAAATATAGGTAAAATCACTAAGAAGGTAAAATACTTTGTGTATGTGTTCACTGCAGTTTGTTTAGGCCTACAGAGAAAAGAGAAACTGTGTGTGCATGTTGAGGGAGAAATCTGTGTGACAAGCAGGAGTCCTAAGTCAGAATAGGCCTCTGGGAGCATATGAGAGGCCTCTAGCTGAGATTCCTAGTATCAGGGATAATGGAGACTGAAGAGGACATCATCTATAACTAGAAAAGTCTCCTAGTTGAGGGAGGTGAACACCAATCCACCCACAAAAACTTTGATCCAAAATGTACCCTTCCTACCAGATGTGAAGGGATAAAGATAGACAGCAGAGATTGAGGGAATGTCCAACCAATGCCCAACCCAAGACCCACTCAATAAAGAAAAGCCAACCCCTAACAATATTAATGATACTCTGTTATGCTTGCAGACAGAAGCCTATCAGTGTTACCTTAAAGGCTCCATCCAGCAGCTGTTTTAAACAGATTCTGAGACATATAGCCAAACATTGGGCAAAGAATAGGAAGTCTAGTAGAAAAGTGAAGCGAAGGGGAAAAGAGCCTAGAGGTAACAAGAGGTCTATAAGAAAACCAACATAGTCAACTAACCAGGGCTCAGAGGGGCCTGTGCAGTCTGAAGCCCCAACCAAGGACCATACATGGACTGGACCTATTTCCTCTACATAGATTTAGCCAATGGGCAGCTCAGGCTTCATGTGGATCTACAAGTAAGGGGAGCAGGGACTGTTTCTGACATGGACTCTGCTACCTGCTTTTTCATCACTTCCCCCAGCAAGACTTACTGTCTTACCAGGCCACAGGGAAAGAGGACGAGCCCAGTCCTGATGCAACTTGATGATCTGGGGTTGGTGGGTAGGTAGGGAGGCTCCCCTTTTATGAGTAATGGAGGAGGTGGAGGTGGAAGGGAGGGTGAGATTGGGAGGAGAGGAGGGAGGGGCTCCTACCTGAATGTAAAATGAATAAATACATTAATTAATAAAAAAGGTAAAATTAACTCAGGGTAATGAGTATGATGCCTTCAAGATCCTGCGTAAGGAGAAGAGGTCAAAAGACGTAAGAGAGGCACAGACACAGAAGTGCTTAATGACAGCAGGAGGAATCCATGTAAGTCACACAAATAAAATCAGTCAGCTGATCAAACAAACAGAGGTGACACATAGGAACTGACACAAGATTGTCTAGTGGATGCTGAGCACACAGGGGTAATGTGAAAGAATCTATTTTGGGCAGTGTTACCTAGAGTCATGCTTCAGAGGTGTGTCCTTTAGGTATCTGATGTGCCACTGATACACTTATGAAAGGCCACTCTTTCAGTGGAAAGGGGAAAAAAATCAATCTGCAAAATCTCTCACTTTAATTTTTATTGTGAATTATTTTAAAGTAATAACCTAATTTGACTATATTCACTGATTTTTTTTTATCTGTTATGTGTTTATTGACATTCCTTTTTTTTCCCAAAGGATCTCAAGGTGCCAGAATGATGAACCCGCAGATAAGGTCAATTGCCACCAGGCCTGATGACGTGAGTTTGATTCCCAGAACCGATACAATGGAAAAACAAAACCACACAAGTTCACCTCTGACCTCCACATATGATAAATAAACAGCCAACCAAGCAACAAAGCCATTTAAATGATCTTGGGAACCAAAAATGTAACTGGGTCACAATTCCAAAGCTATTGCCATGATAGTAATGGGACCTTTGCCTTGTTTTACACTCACTTTCTTGTCAGCTTACTGTAGCATTTTCAAGAAACTATATGCCAAGTGATGATGTCGTTACTTCCAGGGATTGATGGAAGTTCTATTTGTATTTCTTCATGTTTCTAGTTTTGATTTTAGTTAGAGTTTTCATCCTGTATAACCCACACAAGCCAAAGCCCTGTTAATATCTCAATGATGATATTGTTGTTGTTGTTGTTGTCCTGCGATGCTGGTCACTACTGGGCTTGCAGGGTTCAGAACAGAATAAGGTGGATTACTTTTTTCCTCCAGTTGTGTACATGCACTTTATCTTCTAGAACTTGTAAAGGTAGTCATTAAGTGTGAAGCCTCTCAGTACCACCAGTTGATGTGCCTCAATGTTCTGTGTTTCAAGTGTGTGGTGTCTTCAGCAATAGTGTCTTAGTGACACATTCTGGTGGGTATCCAAAAGCACTGGGGAAAGCTTACAGTGTTCAGGAATCTAGGAAACTCAGTGGACAACAGCTCTGAAAGAGGCAATCTAACATTGGCACTGGGCTTTTTATTTGTTTTCCTTTGTTTACTTGCTTACTTTATAATAAACTTGTCACCCTATTATAGTATCACTGCAGTTAAACCCTCTTTATATGTGTATGTATTTTAGAAAGCCTCTGCATTAATAGATTTCATCATAACTATTTTTATTTTTATTTTATTTTATTTTATTTTGGTTTTTTCAAGACAGGGTTTCTCTGTGTAGCCTTGGCCATCCTTTTAAATGCCTTGAGTATTGCTACCCCTCCTGTTGGTTCTCCTCTACCCTGCCCTCCCAACTCCCCACCCCACTTAACCGCTCCAGTACCATTCTTCCCCAGGGCACTAAAGCAATTGTCAATCTTTCCCATCTGTGACCTCCGCTAGCTATAATCATGATTGAGCTGTCAAGATATGATCATTAGTGCACTAGTGGCATGAGCATCATGAAAGTTAACAACCACATTCTAGTTGGACTTATGTCCTATTCCATTAAGATGAAATATATGGTACCTGGCACCATTATCAAACCAAGACCCTCAGGCTAGGCAACTCAAAGTACACAGGGGAGAATATACCATTTTTTCTTTTGTTCTTACAAGTCCTATCTGTCTGTCCGTCTATCTATCTATCTATCTATCTATCTATCTATCTATCTATCTATCACCTATGTACTTATTGTTCTTCTCTTGTGTATTAAATCCTGACCACCATTTCCCCCTCCCTACATTACTCCCAGTCCTCCCCACTTCCCTTCTCCCCCATACCCACTTCTTCATTTTCCTTCAGAAAAAAAGCAGGTCTCTCAGGAACATCAACAGAACATATTACAAGGTACAATATGGATAGGCATACACTATCATATCAAACCTAGACAAAGTGGAAAGCCACCCCAAGAGCAGGCAAAAGAGTCAAAGACAACCTCCACTGCCACTGTTAGGAGTCACACAAGAACACCAGCATACACAACCACAATGTATATGCAAGGAACCCAGCTCAGACACATATGGGGTCTCAAATTGTTGCTTTAGTCCCCGTGAGGCCCTATGAGAGCTGCTTACTTGATTTTGTGGGGCATGGTGTTGTGGGGTCTTTGATCCTTCTGACTCCTACAATCATTCTTTGCTCTCTTCCATTGGACTTCTTGAGCTCTGCCTAATGTCTCAGTCTAGGTCTACACATCTGTTCCTATCATTTGCTGAATGAAGCATCTCTGATGACAACTAGACAAGACACCGATCTATGAATATAGCAGAATATCATCAGGAATCATTATTCTCTTTTTTTTGGCAGTTGTGTTTGGTTCTATTCTAGGCCACTGGGATATCCAGCCTCTGATTCCTGGCCATCCAGGTAATGTCAGGTTTGGGCTGTCATTCGTGGTGTAGGCCTCAAGTTGGCCAGTCACTGGATGGCCAGTGCCATTAACCCAGCACATCTTGCAGGCAGAAAAAAAAAATAGATTGAAGGTTTTATAGCTGGATTGATGTCCCAATCCCATCACTAGAAGCCTTGCCTGGTTACAAAAGATGGCTGGTTCAAATCCATGTCCCCCATTAGAAGGAATCTTCACTAGGGTCACATTTGTAGATTCCAGGGAGTTTAGATTGCACTTGGTTTCCACATCACCACAAAATGTCCACCAATTCTAGTCCTCTCTCCCAATATGCTCTCCCTCCATCCCTCCCTCAGTCTTCTGCCTGATCTCTCCTCCTCCCATTGCCATGCACCCTCTTATTTCTGCTTTCCAAGGAGATCCACGCATTCCCCTTGAGCTGTCCCTGTTACTTAGCCTCTCTGGGTATGCAGAGTGTAGCCTGATTTTCCTGTACTTAAGAGCTAATATCCACTTATAAGTGAGTATATACCATGCCTGCCTCTCTGGAGGTGGGTTGCCTCACTCAGGATGATATTTTTCTAGTTCCATTCATTTGCCTGCAAATTTCATGTTGTCATTTTTTTAAACAGCTGAGTAATGCCCCATTGTATAAACGTACCACATTTTCTTTACCTGTTCTTCCATTAAGGGGCATCTAAGTTGTTTCCAATTTCTTGTTATTACAAATAAAGTTGTTATAAAGACAGTTGAGCAAGTGTCCTCATAATAGGCTCAGCTATCCTTTGGGTATATGCCAGAAGTGGTATAGCTGGGATGTGAAGTAGATCAATTCCCATTTTTTGAGAAACTTTATTTCCAAAAGGGGCTGCACAAGTCTGGACTCTCAAAAGTAATGGAGGAGTGTCACCCTTGCTTTACATCCTCATCAGCATGAGCTGTCACTTGCGGTTTTGATCTTAGATATTCTGACAGGTATAAGATGAAATCTCAAATTTGTTTCAATTTATATTTCCCTGATGACTAAGAATTTTGAACATTTCTCTAAGTGCTTCTTAGCCACTTGAGTTTCCTTTGTTGAGAATTTTCCTTTTAAATCTGTAAACCATTTTTTTAAATTTGATTATTTGGATTGTTGATGTTTAGTTGATTAAATTTTTATGTTTTGGATACTAACTCTTTGTTAGATATGGAGTTCGCCAATATCTATTCCCATTCTATAGGCTGCCATTTTGTCCTTTGGATGGTGTCCTTTGCCTTATAGAAGTTTTTAAGTTTCATGAAGTCCCATTTTTTAAATTGTATCTTCTTAGTATCTGTATGATTGGTGCTCTGTTCAAGAAGTTGACTCCTGTGCCAATGAGCTCAAGGCTATTCCCCACATTTTCTTCTATTAGGTTTAGGGTATCTGATATTATTTTGAGGTCTTTGATCCACTTAGAACTGAGTTTTGTGTATGGTGATATAGAATTACTTTCATTATTCTACATGCAGATATCCTGTTAGACTAGCAAGATTTGTTGAAGATACTCTATAATTTTCATTGCCTATTTCTGGGTTATTTATGAAAACTCAGGTTTCCATAGTTGTGTGGGTTTATACTTTGGGCTTCCTTTTGATTCTATTAATCAACCTGTCTGTTTTTATGTCAAAATCTTGCAATTTTTATTTCTGTAGCTCTGTAGTACAGTTTAATTTCAGGGATGATGACACCTCCAGAAGGTTTTGTGTGTGTTGTGTGTGTGTGTGTTATAAGATTGTTTTATCTTTCCTGTTTTTTTCCATATGAAGTTGAGTATTGTTCTTTCAAGGTCTGTAAAGAATTGTGTTGGAACTTTAATGGGGATTGCTTTGAATCTGCAGACTGTTTTTGGTAAGATGGCTGTGTTTGGTAAGATTTGCTATGTTAATTCTACTGATTCATGAGAATGGAACATTTTTCCATTGTCTGATATCTTCCTCAATTTCTTTCTTCAAAGGCTTGAATTTTTTCTTATATAGGTCTTTTACTTGCTTGGTTGGAGTTGCCCTACATATTTTATATAATTTGTGGCTATTATAAAGGGTATTGGTTCCCTGATTTCTTCTCAGCCCATTTGTTGTTTATATATAGGAATAAAGGAGGGCTAGTATTTGCTTTGTTTTATTTTGTTTGTTTTTGTTTGGTGTTTGTTTGTTTGTTTGGTTGGTTGGTTTAGCTTTTCAAGACTGTGTTTCTCTGTGTAGCCTTGGCTGTCCTGGGCTCCCTTTGTTTACCAGGATGGTCTCAAAATCACAGAGATCCTCCTGCCTCTGTCTCATCAGTGCTTGTATTCCAAGCATGTGACACCAAGCCAGGATGTTTTTAAATTTTGTGTTCAGCCACTTCCCTGAGGTGATTTTCAACTGCAGAAGTTTCCTAGTAGAATATTTGGGACTGTTTATGTATACTATCATAATCTGCAAATATGAATGCTTTGTTTTCTCCTTTCCAGTTTTGTCGCCTTGATCTCCGTCAATAATCTTATTGCTCTAGCTAAAACTTCAAATACTATGTTGAATAGATATAGAGACAGTGGATAGCCTTATCTTGTTTCTTATTTTAGTGAAATTGCTTCAAGTTTCTCTCCATTTAATTTGATGTTGGCTATAGGCTTGCTTTAAATTGCCTTTATTATGTTTTCGTATGTCTCTTGTACTTCTGATTTCCCCAAGACTTTTACCATGAATGTTGTTTTTTCAAAGGCTTTTTCTGTACCTAATGAAATGATAATGCTTTTTTTTCTTTCAGTTTGTTTATATGGTAGATTACATTAACCAATTTTTTTCACATCAATGCCCACCTTTTCAGGACACTGCGTACTCATGACATTTTTTAAAATTAAATTATTCAGATTACAAGTCAGTTGTTATCTCATCACTTACATTAACCAATTTTAGTATGTTGAGCCATCCCTGAACTTTTGCAATGAAACCTACTTGGTCATAGTGGATGATCTTTTGATGTATTCTTTGGTTTCATTTGTGAGCATTTTTTTTCTTGAGACAGGGTTTCTCTGTGTAGCCTTACCTATCCTGAACTCGATTTGTAGACCAGGGTGGCCTCGAACTCACAGTGATCCACCAGCCTCTGCCTCCCTAGTGCTGGGATTAAAGGCGTGCGCCACCATGCCCGGCCCTTGTGAGCATTTTTTTTTTTTTAGTATCTTTGCACGAGGGAAATTACCCTATATTTTTCTTTCTTTGCTGATTCTTTGTGTGACTTGGGTATCAAGGTAAATGTAGCCTAATGAGATAAATTTGGAAATGTTCCTTGTAACTCTATTTTGTGGAATAATTTGAGGAGTATTAATAATGGCTCTCTTTTGAAAGCTTGGTAGAATTCTGTGCTAAAACTAACTGGCCCTGATAGGGACCTCTGATAGAAGTCCTCTCCTCTGACCCACTTTCTTGGTAAGTAAAGTTTTTCATGGTACGTATCCCTTGGACTAGTGTTTTGATATAAGTAAGTGTATACCGTTTGTCTCTTTTTGCTTCTGAGTGAACTCACTCATTGTGATAATTTCTAGATCAATCCATTTGTCCATAAATTTCAGGAATTCCTTGTTTTTAATAGCTGAGTAGTATTCCATAATGTAAATGTACCACGGTTTCTTATTCCATTCTTCTACTGAGGGACACTTAGGCTGTTTCCATGTTCTGGCTATTATGAATAAGGCTGCTATGAACATGGTTGAGCATATGTCCCTGTTGTGTGTTAGGGTATTTTCTGGGTATATTCCAAGGAGTGGGATAGCTGGGTCTTGAGAAGAAGCCCTATTCCCATTTTTCTGAGAAAGCGCCAGATAGCTTTCCAAAGTGGTTGCACTAGTTTGCATTCCCACCAGCAATGAAGGAGTGTTCCTCTCTCTCCACATCCTTGCCAACATGTAGTGTCATTTGAGTTTTTGATCTTAGCCATTTTGATGGGTGTAATATGGAATCTCAGTGTCGTTTTGATTTGCATTTCTCTGATGACCAACGAGGACAAGCATTTCTTTAAGTGTTTCTCGGCCATTTGATGTTCCTCTGTTGAGAATTCTCTGTTAAGTTCCAAGCCCCATTTCCTAGTGAGACTTTAGGCAAGACTAGCATGGAAGAATGGGGGAAATTGTAGGATCCACATGGTCCTGCAATCCTACAAGAAGAACTTTATGACAGGCAGATCTGGGTCCTGGGGTCCTCCTCAAACTAAGGCACCAGCCAAGAAGAATATAGGCAGTAAACTTTGAACCCCTACCAAGACCTAGCCGACGAACATGATATTCTCCACTGTTGAGTGGAGAGTGAGATCTGACTCTCATATGAACTCTGGTGCCCCTTTTCTGACCACATCCCCTGGATGGGGAGGCCTGGCAGCACTCAGAGGAAGAATAGCAAGTTACCAAGAAGAGACTCGATATTCTAAGAGCATATATAGGGGGAGGAGGTCTCCTTCAATCACAGACATAGGGGAGAGGAGAAGGAGGGAAGTGGGAGGGAGGGAAGAATGGGAGAAAATAGGGGAAGGGCTAACAATCAAGATGTAATATGAATAAATTAATAAAAAAACTAACTGGCCCTGGGTTTTTGTTGGGTGGGAGACATTTAATGAGTGCTTCTGTTTCTTTAGGGTAGTTCTATTTAAATTGTTTATCTCATCTTTACTTATCTTTGGTAAGAGGTATTTATCATTAAAAATTTGCATTTCTTTTAGATTTTCCAATTTTGTGGAGTACAGATTTTTAATGTATGACCTAATGATTCATTGGCTTCTGCAGTGTTTGTTGTCAAGCCCCCTCTTTGTTTCTTATTTTGATAATTTGGATATTCTTCTTTCTCTCTTCTAATTAGTGTGTCTATCTTGCTGATCTTCTCAAAGAACCAAAATTTTGTTTCATTGATTCTCTGTGTTGTTCTCTTTGTTTCTATTGTATTGATTTCAGCCCTCAGCTTGATTATTTCCTGCCATCTGTTCCTCTATGATGTGCTTGCTTCCTTTTTTCCCTAGAGCTTTCAGGTGTACTGTTTAGTTGCTACTATGATACCGCTGCTATTTCTTTATGTTGACACTTAATGCTATAAACATCTTTTAGTACTGCTTTCATTGTGCACTGAGTATGTTGTGCAATCATGTTCATTGAATTATAGAAGGACTTTGAGTTCTTTACTTCTGCCTTGACATAGTTGTCATTCAATAAAGAGTTCTTCAGTTTCAATGAGTTTGTAAGCTTTCTGTTGTTTCTGTTATTGTTGAAATCCAGCTTTAATCCACAGTGGTCTGGTAAGATGCAAGGAGTTATTTCAATTTTTTTTGTACTCATTTTGTACTGGCTTTGTGATCAATTTTCTACAAAGCTCCATGAGGTGTATTTTTTTGTGTTTGTGTGAAATGTTCTGTAGGTATCTTTTAGGGCCATTTGGCCCATAATATCTGTAAGCTACAATATTTCTCTGCTTAGTTTTTGTCCGGATGACCTGTCTGTTGGTGAGAATGTGGTATTGAAGTCTCCCACTGTTAAAGTGTAAGGGTCGATGTGTGATTTAAACTTTAGTAATGTGGGTGTCCTTGGTTTTGCAGCATAGATGTTAAAAATTGAAATGTCATCTTTGTGAATTTTTCCTTTGATGAGTATGAAGTGTCCTTCCCAATGCCTAAACCAGCTTACTTCTTAGTTCCATTTACTTGGAAAATCTTTTCCAACCATTTACTCTTAGGTAATGCCTATCTTTGATGTTGAATTGTTTCTTGTATGCAGCAGAAAGATGGATCCTATTTTTACATCCATTCTTTGGTCTGTGTCTTTTTATTGGGAACTGAGCCCATCTATATTGAGACATATTAATGGCCAATGGTTGTTAACCCCTCTTATTTTATTGTTGTTGATGTTGTTGTTTCTTGGTGTGTGTGTGTGTGTGTGTGTGTGTGTGTGTGTGTGTGTGTGCGTATGTGTGTGTGTGACAGATGGGGGATGGATGGAGGGAGGGAGGGAAAGAGGGAGGGAGAGAGGAGGGGCAGATTCTTTTGGTTCTGCTGTTGTGACATTATTTATTTCCTGTGCTTTCATAGGTGTAGTTAACCTCTTGGGTTGGCGTTTTCTTGGGGTGAAGTTGTAGGATAGAAACGGAAGCATTATAGAAGATATCTTTAATTTCTCTCATGCATGTACTTTCTAGCTTTGTAAATTTAAATGTAAGTTACAGTCTTAATACTTTCTTTGGTCCTTCTTTTAATGTGTCTGTACTTATGCATTTTACATATTTTTCATTATCAGTTCCCTTCATAGAATATTGAATTCTGTATCTTGAACAATAAAATTAAGACTTATAAACAATTAAATGTTTGAAAAACTCTTAAAATTTGATTTTATATATGTATTATAGTATGGTTATTGAATACAAGTTTGTTTTACTTTACAACACCCAGGATGAATGGCCTCATGTCTTCTGACCTGTAACATGATCTGGAAATACTGCAAAATCATTTTTTCCTTTTGAAGTATCATGGACTAAATTACACTACCTTAAATTCATGTATTCAATATTTAACTCCAAGTACTTCAGAACCCAATCGTATTTTTCTAATGTTTTAAAGAGGTAGCTAAATTAAAATGTAATGATTGAAACAGTCTTATTTTAATGTATTAGTGTCTCATGAGAAAAGATCTTATGACAAAGATGAGTATAAGGAGATCAGGAAAAAGGAGAGAAAATTGCCGCTCAAAAACTAAAGACAACACCTGCAGAAGCAACAAACTGACAACAGTATTATATTAGACTTCCTCACTCTAGACCATGAGATAATAAATTTATTTTAAGATATTCCTCTCTGGTATTTTGTTATGAAAGTCTAAACAAATTGATAAAGTATTTATTGATTGAGTGGCTGACTATACTCTTTATACCAGTATTTATGCAATATTTTTCAAAGATCACAGAGTCTTTTTAATTTGTGTTTATCAGGCTCTATTTGTATTATGAATCAATATATATATTCACTGTTTGTCCATATTATTTAAAGGAAGGAAATTGATAGTGAAATAACTTATGAAAATGACAGGTTGTAGCACAGTTTGACAGAAATATTAAAATACAGTTTCCTATGTGAGTTACTAAGGTGGGGTAGTAACATGTTGCTGTTAAATAAAGTCCATAGATAGTTTAAAAAACTTTAAAATTAATTTAAATGTTTGTTGCATGTAGAATCCTTTAGCCTTTAGGCTTGTGTCTTTCTCCAGACAAATGATATTTGTCTCCTGCTTTTGTCTTTATGGCCAATTTAGGTGGAAGATTTTTGCTATTGTCATGATGGGTCTAATCCCTTCGTCAAAATACTAATTGGCAATGAGTGCAATTTCATTCTTTTCTATTTCACATTTCTAATATTCTCTCTCATCTTTTCATCTCTTTGTCTTTATGCTCTGTATTCTGGGTAAGTTTCTCAAGATTTCCTTAATCATTGACTTAATTTTATGTGGTGTCGATTTTGTTCTTTTTGTTAGGGAAGCTGATACGAATTCAAATATTTTATTCCAGCTTCTGTACAATGGCTCTTCGTTTCATCGTGCTCCTTTTTACATCTGTCTGCTATTCAGTCAGCACTCCTTTCATCTGAGATGATTTTGTCTTACTTAATGTTTCATTTCCTCTTTCAGCGTTCGTGTGCCTCCATTTAATAATGAGGACAAGATCAGCCTTCAGAAACCTCTTCGGTTTGCTGCAGCACATCTCTCCAAAGTTTATTTTCATTTCTTTATTTTTCAACTTACCTGGCGTTGCAGAGTCTTTCCATGGAGTTCTTGTGTAGTGTGTACAAATGTGTTTCACTCAGAGGGCTATATCGGTATTATGAGAGTGGACATGCGTGTGCCTCACACTCACTCTAGGATGGCTAGTTGTTTTGTTTTGCCAGCATTCACGGTGAGCACTATGGCTGCCCTCACTGCTTCTTCAAGTGCTACTTATATTGACTTTAAGTTACTAAGCCAGCAGCTGATGATTTGCCTCCAAAATAGTTATAGTAGCCAGTTATTAATCAGGTGATATCAATAACTGATTGTTACTGAGTAAGAGCTATGCCCCTGGTACCATTCTAAGTACCTTAAACGATTCACACCTGTAAGTCTTTAATAGCATATGGAGACACTAAGTTACACAGAGATAAAGTAAGTGGCTCAGGGCCACATCATTTACTTAAGTACTAAACCAAGACACTTGAGCACTCTGGAATATAGTCTCCACTGAGTGCTGATGGATGTGGGAGCAGTGTTTTTCACCACAGCCTCAATTTCTCACCAGACAGATTTCTAACAATCTACTGATTATTTAAAAGAGTGAAGTGATCCCTCTGCTGCCTCCACTGTCCCCCAAAAAGAAATCTTCAGAGAACATTGCTTATAAATTTGTTCTCTCTCCAGGTTTCCCTAAATGATTAGCCTGGTACAAGAGCAAAATGCCCAGTACAAAAGCAAATTTTGCAATGACCAGGAGTTTCTCTGTTTAGCTCAATTGTACTCCTCAAAACAACCACCAAACTTGTAGTTTAAAAAGCTGTTTTGAATGGGATACTAATGTGTGTGCTGAGTTCTGTCCAGCTCAGAAAGCACCTTACACAGACTGGAGCTATGTGCAGACTCTCCTCTGTTAAGACATCAAGTTTTTGACACCAACACACAGTGGGATTGGATGGAAATGCCCCTCTTTGTTCCTGCCTGCCCCTCATAATCTGCCTTAGGGCTCCTTTACTTTGGTCATGGAAATTCCTCCTGGGGTCACACAGACTGTAAAGAATATGCCTGGTTGCCTGCACTATAGAAACTGTGCTGGCTTTTTGCATTTGCATAGACATATGAAAAGGAAAGTTTGATCATATATTTTATACCAAATACTGAGCTATATTCTTTTGGCCCCTCATTTTGGGGGGTCAAGAAACAGATTTAGGGATGGAAACGTGCCAAGGTCACAATATAAATTGAGTGAAATTAAAATGAAACAAATAAGTAGAACATTTAAAACCAGAGCTTTAAGTGTTAAAAAGAAATTGATTCAAAAAGAAAGACTAGACATGCTGGCCAGTTAAAACAAACCGGTAGAGCTGAGAAAGATCTACTGAATTTATCATCTACTGAGAATATCCTTATTTTCCTCCTGTCTTTGACTGCTTTTATGACTAGCAAGAAGTTTCCAAGGCCGTATAACTTTAATTAATCTATTAATAATATTAATCCACAAGGCAAAAATTAATGTAAATGGCATCCTAATGCTCTTCCTCTCAAGTGGTAAGGATTATACCTAGGGGCCATCACAGGAAGAAGTCTCAGTCAGAATGAATCAAGTTGCCTTTGCTGGATTAAGTTTGCTGGATTTTTACTAAATCTGATTATCTTTGGGATTCTATTACATATTGTATGAAATATCCAAAATTCTATTTTGAGCTAGTGAGAAAATAAATAGGGCAAAAACTACACTATGAAGCTTTGAACACTGATAGCATATAGTAATATGCTTTTTAACAGGGGTTGTGGTTTCTGAGAAATTTAGAAGAGGGTCCAGCTAAGTAGTGCTTATATTCCTCATTACCAGAAGTGTGAAATTATTAATCTGGCTTGATATTGCTAAACTTGGCGGCTTCCTATTCAGTCATTGATTAGAGCTACTTCCATTCAATACCCACAGTTTAAACAAACACATATTTTTCCTCTAAATTATGTCAGATTTGTATTAATGATATTTTTATTTGTATCATCCAATTCATACTAGTTTAATATCTTGAGTGTATACTTTTTTGAAAGTAACAAACATTTAAGCATAAACTAAATATCCAATAAATCACAATTGCAAAATTTGATATTATGTATCAATTAGGAAAGTCATATTACAATGGATTTAAGGAACTCTATTTTTTACCAATAGAAAGTACCTCATTGTATGTAGCTATAAAGTACTTCTATATGAAATTAAATATTTTAAAATATTTTATGTATAATTAAGTTTTGAAAGTCACTGCAAATTTATGTAGTTTTACTACATTTATCTTTAGAATATTTATGGAAAGGAAATACGTTATTCAAATAACTTTTTTCTACAGTTCCCCAGAGAGCTAAAGAACAGGATTCAGTTGCACTCTCAGTGTGGTGGAGGGGCGGGGGGCTTGGAGGGTTGGGGGGCGGCGGGAGCTGAAGTGATGGCTGAGCACTGAAGAGCACAAGTTGCTTTTGCAGATGACCCGACAACTTCAGGTCTTAGCACCCAGGTCAGGCAGTTCACAGTTTCTTGTAGTCTTAGAGCATACATAGGGGGAAGAAGTCTCCCTCAATCACAGACATAGGGGAGGGGAGAAGGGGGGAAGTGGGAGGGAGGGAGGAATGGGAGGAAACAGGGGAAGGGCTAACAATCAAGATGTAATATGAATAAATTAATTAAAAAAAATAAAAATTAAAAAAAAAACAGTAACGCCTTTAAAAAAAAAATTCTAGCTACTGGCGATCCTATTGCTCTCTTCTGGACGTTTAAAGCACCCACCCAGAAATATGCACAAGACCACATGCTCACATACATACACACATAGACACACACACACACACACACACACACACACACACACACACACACACACCCAGTTCAAAAGAATAAATACTTAAAAATGAAAAATGAATGATTTGAATTTATGTGCAAAGTACTATAAAACTGTCTAGGGACACCTGATGTTCTAGCAATTCTGTGTTGTCCAGGTAAACTTAAAGTGAAACTCTTTAAACGATCAATGGTATACATCTACAAGCAACCAAAAACAATTAGTATTTAATATATATGCACCTATGTAATTTCATGTAAATGTAAGAAGTATTCATGATGATTTGTATATATTAAAATTTAACTTTAGGGGAATTCATTTTTATCTTTGCTTTGAATTATATGTTAAATTTTGTTGAAATTGACTTTTAAAATCATTAATTTTACGAAGACATTCTCTTTAGGGCTGAGTGCTACAAAGTCTGTCACTGACTGCACATTGTCCACACCATCTGCACATTGTGGGTCTCTAAGTTAATTACCATCTACTGAAAAAAGAAGATTCTCTAATACAGTTTGAGTGCTGATATCCTAATACGTCATTAGGATTTACTGTATTGCTCCGTTCCTTTAGCAACATAATAATAGGTTTTGCCCTACTGTTCATGAAGTATCTAGTCTAAAGTTCTTCGTCACCTTAGCAGTGTCAAGTATCATTGACTGGGCCTTAAATCTAATCGGAAGGTGGTTGGTTAATTCCATACTACTATTGCACCAGTGTATCTTGTGCCTAGGTTACAAACCCCTCCCCTCAAGGTTCAACATTCTGTGTAGAAGAGGGGGCAGAGACAGTCTAGCAGCCAGAGGGGTTCAATTACTCCAAGGTAACAATATCACCAAGACACACTAAGATGGCTATTCATATGAGATTAGAAACTAAGAAAGCAAGCACAAGATCTATTCAGGTTCAAAGCAGGCAAAATTCTAGCAAGGAGAAAGCAGAGAGCGAAAGAGGATATAAAGGTCCATCTGTAGCCAAGAAGCCATTTGCAATTGATACCTGGTTAGAAAAAGAAAATGCCTTTTCTCCAAGGTATATCACTAGGTATATCAACTCCACTCTGTAGCAAGCTTCTTGCCCAAAAGTAGCTGATTAATAAAAAGCAGACTTCGTGTGTGCGTGTGTGTGTGTGTGTGTGTGTGTGTGTGTGTGTGTGTGTGTGTGTACTATTTATTTATTTTAATTTATTGTTTGTTTTTTGTTTTGAGTTGAGTGGGTTGGTAGAGAGGTGTAGAAGATCTGGGAAGGGTTTTGAGTGGAGAGAAAGAATGTGATCCAAATATATTGTGTGAAATTTTTTAAATTAAAAATCATTTTAGTATCCATTTTTGTCAAATTATAATCTTTTATCACTTAATAATAGAAGATAAGAAGCCTTTTAAGCACATAAAAAGATGACATTTTGATGGAATTCAGTTGAGTAATAATTTTATCAAATAATATATTTCTTTGAAAAATACTATTAAATAAAATATCACACAAATTGGACAGAATAGAAAGAAAAATGTCATCTTAAATCATTTGTCCCACCTTGTAGGTAACTGTGTATAATTCTATAATTATATAAATGTGTTGATATACACTTGAAATATGTAAAATATGGATAGAGTAAATTTATCAATACATTATGACAATTATTTCATGACAGATATTCATGTGATTTCTATGGATCAAAAAGGTACCTGTATAAATAATGTTGAATGCTGAAGCAGGAAATTTATAAAAGAAAATGCTGGAAATTATACCACTAAATTAAATAAATTCTTCACAGCAATTCCCTTGAGAAAACCTATTAATAGGAATTAGTATTTTCTTTTTTATATATACATAATATCTGCCTCTGAGACTTACTGCTTTATTTATTTATTTGTTTATTTATTTATTACATATACAGTGTTCTGCCCACATCTATGCCTCCAGACCAGAAGAAGGCATCAGATCACAGATGGTTGTGAGCCACCATGTGGTTGCTGGGAATTGAACTCAGGACCTCTGGAAGAGTAGACAGTGCCCTTAACCACTGAGTCATCTCTCCAGCCCAGGAGTTAGTATTTTCAATTGACTTGTACATATATGTTACAATGACACTGCCACTATTTGAAACAAGCTTGCAAGATATCTTTCTTTTGTGTTATGTAAGAGTCATTCCAAAGATGTCTAGGGAAATTGCACTTGTTTTATGCACAGTCAAATCTACTCACGATAAGGAAACTTTTAATATAAGTTAATGAGACTGTTAATATAAAAGTGAGTAGGTTCCAAGGCAGATCCAGAAGCTGTGTTGACACGCCATTTGAAACAGTGGTTTTGAAATACTGTGTCAGCCTTCCATGAATAGTTTTATAAAGAAAAGCAAAATTACTTTTTTGGCTGTATACATTTTGATTTACTTACTTTAAATACTCCAACACTATTATCAATATATAACAGTGCATGTAAGCTCTGTTATGCATTCATGTAGGTATAAATATTTTTGTTCATTTGGTTATTTTACAGATCAAGTCTATCTCACTATCTCTGATACTTTTGTAGATACTGAATTTGGGTATTAATAATAGAATTTATTAGCACAAATTTGAATATAAAACATCAAAAAATTAAAATATCTCCTGAAGATTAAATTATTGAGAAATGTTTAAGGAAATTGAAAGGCTAATCTCTATGAATTGATAACACATGCATTTATCAAACTATTATATGGTATCCCATAAATATTTATAATTATCTCCTGTCAATATAAAGAAAAGTGCTGATGGAGAAAAAAATTTTTATTGAAAAAGAATAGTAAGAGTTTATTGGAAAATATAAAATTCTGATTTTAAAAAGTAGCTTATATAGCTGCAAGAACAGAAAGTGGCCTTTTAAGAAAATGTCATTGGGAGATAATAAAGAGGAAAGAAATTTAGGATCTTGTTGCTTCCATTTTAGAGACTGGAAGATTAAAGCCTACAGGAACTGAGTAATTTGCAGAGTCAACAGAGCCTTCCAGAGGTGGAAATTATCAAAGCATGTGATCCACTTGGACCTAAGAATTGCACCCAAGTTACTTCAGTTCTTTTCAGAAACTATAAAAAACAGATGCAAGAACTGCATTTTAGGCCTTATATATAACGAATTACCAGAAGATATAGATGTGTTTAATGCTTGGGATATTTTAATTTATTTAACAAATAATAGAACTAGCATGAAATATAAAGGAATAAAATACGGACTCTTCACATTTTCATCGCTGTTGTCCTTTATCTTACAGCCATCACTCATCTTCAACCTGGACAGTCTGAGATGACAGCTTCGTCACCAGACTTTCTTTCTCCAGCGCATTCTAAAGTGAGAAGTGAGCTATCTTTTCTTTTAATGGAATTCTGAGTCTAACTTCTCCAGTTTCTAATGACATTCAGTAACTCCTCCTAGAACAAGTAAATAGAATAGGTCTTATTTATAAAATAGACATGCTGAAAATATTCTAATTATCTCTCCAACTGTCCTACTTACACATTCTTTCCCTTTTCCTGTAACCAACTTCTAATTGACTAGGAGCAGCACCAACAACTGACGGCCGATCAGGACATACAAGAAAGCAGTGGGATTAAATGGGAAACTGCAGGATGCCATCTAATGAAGATGAGGATAGCAAAATCAGCCCATGCTTGCTTGAGCACTTGCAGCAATGGTTAACCACGAACACATTCCCTGGGTAGCAGGGTAGAAAGCATTTTCTGGACTGAGTTCCTTCCTAGCATTTCCTTTTCTGTGTTCTTCTTTTTCCTTTGCTTCTCAATCTTCTTTCATGTCCACATGAAGCATACATTTTCCAGACCATACCATCCCAAAGAGATATCTTTGAAACCATACACATGAAAGTTGTCATTGATATTTGCTTTTTCTTCAGAAGACTCTAAAGAATGCAAACCCATTTTCAGCTTTCTCTCCTTCTGTGCTTTTAGCAATGTATAAGGTCATGTCTCACCCACCAACGTTCCAAGCCCTACTACATACTTACATTGTTGAAGTTGTGGTTTTATCCTCAATGGATGAGGCCTTGGGCAAGTTCTAGATTCTCATGTCGCAGGCTCATTACATATAAAACCATATGCCGTTAAATAAGAGTAAAAGCTATCCTCTATCACAGGTCATTTGAAGGTGAGATAACATAGGCAGGGACCTGGGATCATGCCTAGTACAGTGTCAACATGTACCCATAGGGCTTGTAAATGCAGTCAGTCAAAGAGAAGGTACCTACCATGTGCAAACACCACAAGTTCAATTCCATAGCAGTAAAATAAAAATGCAAGTGCTAATTATTGCTATTGCTCACATTTTTTAAAGATATACACATACTTTGTTTCGAGCCATCAGCCAATAGATTGAATGTCTGTATTTCTGACCACACATATTTAATTCAATGTTTCAACTTCTTAAATTTCCTATGCAACCCAATCTCCACGAGCAGAGCATATTCATATTCCTGCTCTCACCCACATCCTGTCTTATGAACAGCGAGAATCCTAATGGAACTTGGCTTGCTTCTTCATGAAGATGGTTTCAGTTTCCGTTGGGGGTCACTGGAGAGTGCTCAAGGAAGCATGTCGGTTTTAAAGACGTCTCAAATTTTAGTTTGAATTCTGGTCTGTTTAGCTGTTTTTTCTTTTTTCCTATGATGAGCTCTTTCTGATGTTTATGCAATAGGCTAAGTAGGGTAGATGCTTAAATACTTGATTTCCCACTGGAGTAAGCTAAGCATAGATAGTATTGAGGTCATCTAAAGCAAAAGGCAAATAGAAAATTCAGAATCGCAGTTTGCTGGTGACTCCTTCAGTAAGCCATGTCTTACAACTCATACTTTTGTTTGTGAATGACTGAGACATAATCACTCCATCATTTCACCCTTCAAGACACAGATTATAATTTCTTCCTGTAAGGGGCACAGTGCTGTTTCACTGTATAAAGTCATGCTTACTGAATTGCTTATTTTTATTCTGAGACAGGGTGTTACTATTTTGTCTACATTGGCTTGTGTGTGTTTGTGATATGTGTGTGGATGTGGATGTGGGTGCACATGCACCAAGGCTCGAATATGAAGCCCAAGGACACTATGAGGGCCAGAAGACAATCTCCTGAGTGTGAGTGACTTCCATGTTAAGATAGGTCTCTTCTGTCCTTCACTGAAAGAAACATGTTCATAAGACTTTAAGCAGTCTTAGACAGATGTGTTGGTGATTTCTATAATTACAGTTTGGCAAGGTCAGATTAATACAGAAAATGAAATTAATGCATAGATAATATTTGCATACATATTTAATTTTTAAAATATAATTAAATGCCTCCAGTTTGCTTTCTATTTGGGGCTATGCTCCTTGAAAAATATTTTAATAACACACAATTTAAATTTGCATTTTGTTAATTAAATTTGTTAATTATCTGTTAATTAATTGAATTATTACAATCTATGGCTTACCTTTTACCAACATATACAATCCATATACATGTGTATACACAAAGAGTGATCTTTAAAAATATATCCTATCGCCAGCTCCCCCAACTTATATTTATCTATGGCATATGCAGCATGTTCTGCATGCCTTTCTGAAACATGCATTATTTTATTTTGCAAATATTTAAAAGTTACCACATTGTAAATTTTGCAGATGCTGGTTCTACATAGGCTATGATGTTATGCTATGTTCTGCATAGTATAGCAATTATTATTGCCTTTCGAAATGTTTTTTTTTCCTGGACAAGTTAAGACACTTGTGAATGATAATACACCCTCCTATTTGTAAAACAAACCCTGAAATGCTCCACAGCCTGGAGCTTTAGCAATTCTTAGATCACAGCTTCTCTCTGTCAGGACTAACCGTCTACATCCTCTCTGGAAGAGAGGAAGACCAGAAGATTATACCACATTGGAACAAGAAGGCACTGACTTTGCATTATTTTCCATTCTTCCCCCTGTCTTTGTCAGGAGAATGGATCCATGCTGTGCTATTCTCTATTCTGGTTGCCACCTTTGTCATGAGAATGAGACACCAGAATCGTTATGTTTCCTGTGAGTTATAATAGCATGCTTTCCCACTCTTGCCTCACACAAGACGTTGTATTTAGCTGGGTTGCAGCCTCTGAATCCCTTAGGGCACCAGCATGGCATTCACCTAAGGTGTCCCCTCAGCCTGTATCCAGGCATCAGCCTTTGATCTCTTGGTCAGTTTTGCTGTCCTGCTCTTAGCTGTCATCCTTCCCTCCCAAGCTATTATTCTGGTCAACCTAATGAATATCGAAAACTATTAGATTAAAAAAAATACTTACCATAATTATTTTAAAACTATGTACTACTTACATATATCTTAATTTTCCCATTGTACATACGAATATTTTTAAAGTATGCATTAGGATTCAAATAGGACACTTATAGGGTGCTCATTTGCACAAAATGTACAAAAGGTACTGTTATTTTACTCAGACACATATACATTTGGTTTTGTTTAAAATTGGGGACTGTTCTTAAATGACTTTGCCTTCCATTGAGGCTCCGATGTAAGGACTGCATTGCATTTTTCAGGTCATGCTGTCTTATGATGGGAAATAAAACCTGCTGGAAGAAACCGCCCCCCCCCTTTTTTTTACAATGTTGAGACATATAAACCAATGTGACAAACATCGATATAAAAGTGTGTTTTACCACAAATGCAGATGTCCATCACCATATAAAAGATAGAAGCATGTTCAGTACTGGAAGGCCTTTAGGTCTCTCTTAGTGTAGAGGTAAGAAGGCATCAGCACAGCCATAGCTCAACTTCTTGTACTGTGTATGGCAGAGAGTTTTTAAACATTTTAACTAAAATGTGATTACACTCAAATCCTTCTTCCCTTTCCTCCTTCCAAACTGTCCAAAGTTACCCCCTTCTCAAATTCATAGCCTCTATTGTTAGATAAATATGGATAAATATATAAATACAAATAGCTGAGTCTGTTCAGTGTTGTACATATATCATTTCAGGGATGACCTCGTAGTATTGGAGAGCCAATGAAGGGGCTCATCACTGGGAAAGATAATTCTCCCTCTCTCAGCAGCCACCAGTTGTTTTTCATTCTTTGTCTAACAGTGGGGCACCACTATCAACTAATGTGTACTATATCTCCTAATGATTGGCATGGTTCACGTCTTGTTTAGGCAGCTATATTGTTGATGTATGGTATGTATGCTGTCCCTTTTATTTCTAGGGTGTTCTCATACCTGACCTGGTCCTCTGGTTTTTTCAGTCTTTTTCACTCTTACCCCCAACCCCATCCCCTGGGAATTTTCCTAAACTTTAGATGCAGGAGTTGCATTGTGAATGTATCTGTTGGGGCTGAGCATACCTTAATGAGTTGTTCTCTGAACTTTGGATTGTTGTGGTTTTCTGAAATAGTCTTTGTCTGCTGAAAAGGAAATAAATATTCTTTGATGAGTACAAGAATAAGTTTTCCAAAGTAGTTAGTGTCTATGCTGGGCTAGAAAAGTTGTAAAAGTCACTTTTGCTTTAAGACTTCACTAGCCTTCAAATGACTTCAGTTTTTATGTCCTAATACTGAATTTAAACAATGCAACAACTCTGACTGGCTGGGGAACAATAAGCCTCTCATGCCTATGAAGGAACTCATCTACTTGGCCTGTGGACTTGACTGCTTCTTCTACAGTATTTGGCACATTTCCCTTTCCCAATAAGCCTGTAATTGTGGTAGACACACTAAAGCAATTGGTTAGTAACATCTCAGTGATCTGTCTAATCCCTCTCTTGCAGGCTATTCAGAGATATACGATGTCTTCGATGCCCTTCACAGGTCAAATTTAATTCACATGCACTAAACTCAGGCTCTTCTTCATGACAAATAGAACATGGGACTTTTCATTGTGTTCCCTCTGATGGGTCCTTAACCATCCTAGATTAAAATCACATAGACTACCACATAGAATCAGAATACTAGCTTTTCATTGCCATTTCAAGTCCCAGTCTAATGAGTGTTCTCAGTGGGCTTCTTCAAAGAGAAATGAAAGGAGAAATCAAATTTCTCAGGTGGTGTATTGTTTACTTTTCTATTGTTGTGATAAAAGGCAACTTAAGGAAGAGACGATTTATTAGATCTTTTAATCCTGGAAGGATAGGAGTCCATTACAGGCATATAGCAGTGACTAGCATGTGTGCTGATAAGAGCAGCAAGATTGGAGATCACATCTCCACCTGCAAGCACAAAGCACAAACTGCAAATAGGACAAGGCTATATACTTTCAAAGACCACCTTTACTAACACACTTCCTCCAGCTATGCTGAAATTCCTAGAACTCGCTAAACAGCACAACCAATGGGAGTCCAAGTATTTGAATGCCTGAGCCTATGAAGGAAATTTCTCAATTAAACCACCAAAGACAGTTTTATTTGTCTTCTTTATTGTATAAAGACTGAATACATCTGTTCCCTTCTGTCTCGTTACTATGTGAATCCCATGAAAGATCTGTATGTGCAACTCAACATATCCAAACAGTGTAAAGTATTATTTTTAAGTACTCATCTTCTAGATATGGTAGAAATTATGAAGTTTATATTGCCTTCTGGGTTGTGGTGATAATGATTTGCAAATCAATATGGTTTTGTGGCAAAGCTAGCTACTGGGTTAGGGTTAGGGTTAAGGTTAGGGTTAGAGTTAGGATTAGGAGGATATGGAATGGTAGATTAAATAATGTTTTACTTACTTTAATTTTTTAAAACATCAGTGAGACAGATAGAACATCTGCTGAAAAATACTGGACGTTAGAAGGGACTGCTGAATTAAATTAACCTGTATATGTGTTAACTTCAGAATGGAAGTAGGACATGTGTTGCATTGGGGCTATGGGCAAGAAGAAAGAGGCCAGAAAGAACAATAAAACAGGAGATGTATACACTGATCCATCTCCATTGGAATAGCTCTGAGGCTGGCTGAGACATGAAATTTTCTCTGTATAGCCAATACAACTTGTTGACTACAGACTCTTCAGGACTTATTACACCATCCTTTCATATGGCATGATACTTACATTACATTTTGGTTATATAGCTCAAATGGACTTACAAAGTTTGATGCATTTCTTGCTCAAACAGAGAGCAGATAATCATCGTTAGCTGATTTATGTACACTGCATACATGTGTTAATACAGAAATGTATACGACCATTAAAAGTTTCCATGTTTACAGAACAAAAAGATCAGGCATCACTGAAGACAAGACATGTATCTCAGTGATCCAACGTAACACACTGTCTCAGAATCAGTCTCCTCAAAAATTTGCATCTAGAACAACTTCAAAAAGGCTAGCTAAGATGCTAGCCAGAATTACAGACTGTTCCATCCAGGATTTCAGTAAAGCCCTACACTTTTCCATCATACAGAGACTGGACAACAAATGATACATCTAGCTTTCCAAGAACTTGGCCATTATCTAAATTTCTTTAGGGGCCCCCAAAGGAACATTACTCCCAGAGAGCAAGAAGCAATTTTAAGAGAATGATGGCCCCATTCCCAAAAGAGTGAGTGGGTAGTTTGAGGTCATTTGGTGTGTGATGATGTTGTCATTTATGGGGGGTTGTTTGCAAGTTGTTAATGATTTTGATCAGGGAGAAAAAAAACCTGAAGATGGTTAGATTCAGAGATTTCTTTAATTCTTTCTCTTTCTTCCCATTGTCCTTCATTCTCTCCTATATAGTTTTAGGGGAAAGAGGGTAGAGAGGTGATGAGAAGAAAAAAAGAGGGGGCTATATGAATAATAGGATAAAAGTGTAAATTATTGAATCTACTTTTAAACTAAAGATCATCAATAAACCAAATATTTTATATCACTATGGATTTTTATATATTGATACAAATTTAAGGATGTATTTTTGCTACAATGTATTATTCATGTATGTTTCAACTATTGTTTTAGGTATTGTACCTATGCAACTCATTTAAAAGTACAATGCAATGGTCTAGTTCTTTTAAAAGCTACTATTACAAACCATTTAGGATAATTAAGAAATGTAAGTTAATAGTCACACAATCAAATTTGTGGTCTTGTTAGCTACTAGTTTAAATAATCACAGAAATAAGCTTTATTTAGCCTCCTCTATATATTTTCAAAGTTATTCAGATAGCAAATAGCTAGAAACAAACGACATTTGCCTATTCAAACATTGTCTAGCTAGGTGGTCTTCAAACACTTCTTAGGTGCTGCTCTGGGCAGCACTCTCATTCTATTTCAAGCAACATGATGGCATCTAAGAACCTCCATGTAATATTTGCGTTAAATGTGGCAAAGCTAGCCTCTGGACAAAGAACTGCCCCTTTCTCAAATGCTGACACCAGCTGCTCAAGCTGTGGACTAGCAGGACACAAAGGAAGTCAAATACCCAACTTTGCCAGGACAAGGTAGGCCAGGCCTTCACAATTCCTGCTTCACAGAAAAGTCTGTAAGATATTCCAGGACAGCAGGCTGAAGACAGATGTTCCAATACTGCAAAGGAACCTTGGGTGACCACCCAGACATCCAGCAGTCTCTATCATTTCTATAGTTTTGGAAGCTGCTTTCTCTGCACTTGCGGTTTACTGGGGTAATACTTTATCCTTCTTAGGTGTCTGACCAGGTTGCAGACAATATAGCTATAGTTTTCCTTGTTACCAAATTCAGAAAAGAAACTCACAAAAGAGATATAAAGTTGGTGATGGTCAAGGCACATACAAGCTTAAGTTGTGATGGATTTAAGAAAATAATTTAAGACCTAGAGGATAATTTTAGTTTTTTAAAAGATTAAATAATGAGAGAAAGTGATTTAGGTTCAAAACTTTGTACTCACCAAGAGAGTATAAACAATATTTTCTCCAAAGTTGCCAAACACAAATGGAGTGGACATCATGAATGTAATTCTTATAGGTTACTGATGTTAGAGAAAGAATCTTTTATTGTTGAGATGATCTGTTTATGTACCATGTAAAGACTGTATTTGAAATACTCAGATGCTGACTTCTGTACCAGCTGAGAGCTGAATACAGGTTGGACTTCAGTATTATCATTCTTTGACTGAATCATATTTTATAAACACTCCCTCAAACATTTTACAATTGAGTTAATAAAGATCTGAATTGCCAATAGCAAAGGCAGGAGAGGAAGGTGGGACTTCTGGGCAGAGATAGGTACTCTCAGAAAGAATCTGAGGCACAGGGAGTTGAAGATGAAAAGGTGCCAGAACTGAGGAAAAATAACCAACCGTATGGCAGAACATAGACTTGTATAAACAGGGCAGTATAACTTAAAAGCTAGTTGGGAAACAAGCCTATGCAAAGGTCAAGCTTCTGTAATTAATAAAAAGTCTTCCTATCATTATTCAGGAGTTAGTTATATTTGGCTCCCCACATTTACAGGCTGCCTTGCTCAGCATGATCTTTTTTAGTTCCATCCATTCGCCTGGAGATTTTATGATGCCATTGTTTTCAATACCTTAGTAATATTCCGTTGTGTAAATGTGCCATATTTCCTTTATCCGTCTTTGGTTGGGGGAGGTATAGCCTTTTTTTTTCATTTTCTTTCTATTATGAATAAAGCTGTGAAACCCTAATTAAGCAAGTGTCCTTGTATGGTGGAACATCTTTTGGGTACATGCCCAGGAGTAGTATAATCTTGAGGTAGAGCTATTCTTAATTTTCTGAGAAACCATGAAATTAATTTTCAAAGTGGTTGTACAACTTTTCACTCCCACCAGCAATGGAGGAATTTCCCCCTTGCTCCACATCCTTACCAGCATGTGCTGTCACTTGAGTTTTTGATCTTAGCCATTCTGACAAACGTAAGATGAAATCTGAGTCATTTTGATTTGCATTTCCATAACTAAGGATATTGAACATTTCTTTAAGTGATTCTTGGCAATTAGATATTTCTCAGTTGAGAATTCTCTGTTTAGCTCTGTACCCCATTTTTAATTGGATTATTTGGCTTATTGGTGTTTAATTTCTTGAGTTCCTTATATATTTTAAAGATTAGCCCTCTGTCAGATGTAATACTGTTAAAGATCTTTTCCTACTCTGTAGGCTGCTGTTTTGTCCTACTGACAGTGTCCTTTGCCTTGCAGCTTTTCAGGCTTCATGAGGTCCCATTTATTGATTGTTGATCTTAGTGCCTGAGCTGTTGGTGTTCTGTTCAGGAAGTTGTTGTCCTATGCTAGAGTGTTCAAGGTTATTACCCACTTTCTCTTATATCAGATTTAGTGTATCTGGTTTTATGTTGAGGTATTAGATCTAGTTGGATTGGATTGCTTGCATTCTTGTTTATGCAAACATCCAGTTAGTCCAACACCACTTGTTGAAGAAGCTTTCTTTTTTCTATTGTATAGTTTTAGCTTTGAGGGGGAGGGAGGTCAAGTTTCAAACGTTTGTATGTATGTGGATTTACCTCTAGGTCTCCAGTTCGATTCCATTGATCAACCTATCTGATTTAATTCCAATACCATGCAGTTTTTATTTCTATTACTTTGTAGTACCACTTTGAAATGAGGGATGGTGATACCTCCAGAAGTTCTTTTATTGTGTAGGATTGTTTTAGCTATTCTGGGCCTTTTGTTCTTCCATATGAAGGTGAGTATTGTTCTTTCAAGGTCTGTAAAGAATTGTGTTGGAGTTTTTAGGAAATTGTGTTGAATTTGTAAATTGCTTAGGTAAGATGGCCATTTTTACTACCTTAATCCTACTGAATCACGGGCATGAGGGATCTTTCAATCTTCTGATATCTTTTTCAATTTCAATAGTTAAAGACTTAAAGTTCTGTCATGTAAATCTTTTACTTGCTTGGTTAGAGTTACATAGATATTTTATATTATGTGTGGCTGTTATTAAAGATGTTGTTTCTTTAATTTCTTTCTCAGCCTGTTTATCATTTATATGTATGAGGGATACTGAGTTTTTGAGTTAAATTTGTGTCAAGCCATTTTGATTTTGTATCAAATATTGTTTGATTATATATTGTTTATTAACAAATATCAACAATTCCTGGAATATTTTATTTATTTATTTATTTTATGAATTTGTTTATTTTTTTATTTATTACATTTACATCCCAATTGTAGCCCCCTTCCCTCATCTCTTCCTGGTCCCTCCCTTTTGCCAGCTCTCCCCTTCCCTTAGTCCTCAGAAAGGGGGAGCCCTCTTCCCTACCATGTGACTCTAGCCTATCAAGTCTCATCTGGACTCCCTACATCCTCTTCCTCTCTGGGCTGGCGTGGCCACCTGGCCAGAGAGAAGTGATCAATGAGTGAGCAACAGGGTCCGTGTCAGAGGCAGTCCCTGCACCCCATATTATGGAGCTCACGTGGACACTGTGAGGCCTATCGACTACATCTGAGCAGAGGGTCTTAGTCTCATGTATGGGCCTTGGTTGGCATATCAGTCTCTGTAGGTCCCCCTAGGGACAGATTTGTTGGTTCTCTTGTTCTCCTTGTGGGGTTCCTATCCCTCCTTCTTATCCCTCAACTCTTCCCTAAGTCTCCCTGCACTCTGCCCCAAAGTTTTACCGAGAATCTCAGCATCTGCTGAATCCCCTGCTGGGCGGCATCTTTCAGAGGACCTCTATGGTAGGCGTCCGTCCTGTTCCCTCTCTTCACTCACTTCTGGTGTCTCCTCTAGTTGCCCTTCAGAATGAGAATTAAGCATGCTCTCTAGGGGCCTCCCTCTTATATATTTTAAAGCAACTTATATACTCTGTGGAGAGAACGGGTCATTGCCCAGCTGCAGATCTTTTTTTCTAGTTTTATACATACCCAAGATTTACCCTTGGGTTGAATCTTCTTTCTTGAAACACAGCTTTGGGAATAAACTGATATATACTAGAATTAAGTCAATAGGGTCGTGTTTATTGAGTAGCCTGTGTATGAGAAGCCTATAGCTGGTAAGCAGTGAGCCGTGCCTGAGGTTGGATATAGGTTCCTTCATCTGGGAAAAATAAGCCTACATAGGATAGGTGGTAAAGCTAATAGAAATTCTGAGTGGAAGCTTTTTCTGAACTGAAGTGGTCTGTACCTACCATAATTTTTTTATGACTATACCCATACACTTATGTGGAGAGATTCAATATCTGGTATGGGACTGTGAAGCATGAGTGTCTGCTCTGCAGCCCTAAACATTCTGGAATGGGATTTAATCTTCCATACTTTTTTCCCTTAGGCATTGAAGAAAGTCTTTCTATTTCATGATTTAACATGCCATCTAAGCCTAAGACAAGACTGCTAATGTTAATTAGGAATAGTGACCATGTCTCTGTATAAAAACAAACAGACAAAAAAATTACCTTCACTGTATTTATAAAATCTCCTATTTTAAAATTTGATTGAATATCCAATGTTTTATAAGTTAGAACAAGAAAAGTAAACATTTCTATTTTTATTTTCTGGGGTTGCCATATCTAGTTTTCAAAAATAGTGGTTTGGAAAAGTTGAAACTTGTCTTATATACAATCCATCTTTCAGGTCTGAAATTAAGGTATTGGCTTGGCTATGCTCATTCCTAGGAGCATGTGGAGAGTATTCGTCTTGCTTTTTTCCATACCTTCTGGTGGTGTAGACATTGCTTGGCATTCCTTGGTGAGTTGTCACATTGCTTTAACCTCTAATTCCTTCAAATGATATTCTCCTCTTGGTATGTGCTTCAAACAACTCTCATGACTAGCGTTCTCCACCAAGGTAGAACTTCCCTTCAACTATGAGGCAGGAAATCTGCCTTCCACTTAGTTGCTTACTGGTATGTATTTGGTGACAAAAGTGAGAAAAGCAACTAGTTTATGAGGGAAAGGATTTTTTACTTTAAAAAAAATCACTTGAGCTCTGTGTCTTAGTCTTTACATGTTTTATCAGCACATCACAGAGTTACAAATGGAATTTAGAAATAGTTAACAAAAAGTGGTCATTTAGTTCTGAGTTGTGATAATATTTGGGATAGCATTACATATGAGGTGTGGATTAAAATCGAAAGACATCATCACATTAAAGTATCGTTTACATGCTTACATACTTCTTCCTACAAGCGAAGACAGTAGGCTTCCTTTATGGGTGAGTCTAAGGGTAAAACCTGAAACACAGAGGAATAAGATCAAGTGTCCACACAGATGCTTGCAGTATGCATGCATTCCTTTCACTTCTCATAACGTTCTGCAAACTGTCTTCAGTAATATTTGGGGAAATTAATAATTCAGGATAATTATGGAAAAACATGTTAAGAATGGGAGTAGACTATTAATGAGGTGAGCACATTGAAATATGTGCCTAAAAATTTTAAAAACATTAAAGAACTCTAAATATCATTGGTCGTCTTCTACACCTAATGTTTAATAATTACTGAAATGATATCAGAAATATTGTCAGAAGGAAGCAATCTAACTATAGCTACATTAAAGAATCCTTATGCTTGTTCTATTAAGTGTCATGTTCCCTATTACCTCAGCATCCCTATTATTAATAGTGCCTCTTGTTAGCCATAGAGATAAAAGGCACACTTCAAAAGATGCCACCTCTTAAAAAAGATGAAAAACATGGAAGAATGTAAATAACGAGGAGGCAAGGAGATGATAGAAGGCAGATAGACAGTGATAACTAGAAACAGGAAAAAAAACATAAAAAGCTTTAAAAAATAAATCTTAAATTTGAGATTAAAGCTTTGCCCTTCCCCCCACCACCACCTTAATAACATATCACCCCCCCCCCAGCCCCCACAACATAGGACTCTCTCAAGGCTTCAATTCTACTCTTCCTGGGGGAAGATTTTTTCCCTAGATATTTGTTTTGTTTTTATCTACCTTTGACAACTAGCTGGTGTGCTTATTGTGCTTTATAGATTCCCACTGAACTTACCATGCTATGTAATAGGAGGCAAAAGGTCAACCCATTAAAGGATCTATTGTATTCAGAGATTCTGATATTCAAGATTTTCCAAAAATTTCTGGGTAGCTGTTTTTTGCTACATGGTAGATGCCAGAGTGCACAGTGTTAACTTGTCCCCTAGAAATCCCTGATCAGGAGGCAGTGGTCATATATGTACAACTGCTGATGGAACCAAATTTCCTGTTTCAATTATTAACATACTCTATGACTTTGGGTCCTTAATTATCTTCTGCATTGTTATTCCTTGGGACAACTAATCTGATTGTATAAAATGAAGCTGCAGTATTCACTTATTAAGGAAGTTACTCTGGAGGGCGGGAGAGATGGCTCAGTAGTAAAGAATATTGGCTGTTCTTCCAGAGGAGCTGGGTTCAATTCCCAGCACCCACATAGCACCTCCCATCTGTCGCTAACTCTAGATCTAATGGCTCTGACACTCTCTTGCCAATTCACATTAAAAAAAAAAAAAGTGGGGATGGTGAAGTGGCTGAGCTGATAAACAGCTTGCTGCAGAAGCCTGATGACCTGAGATAAATTCTCAAACTCAGTTAAAGTTAGAACAAATGTACCCCACAACACGTGCTGTAGTGTGTGTATGTCCATACACTTGTGTCATGCACAACACACACACACACACACACACACACACACACAAATGCATTACATATATATAATACATTAATTTTTAAAAAGTAAAACAGAATGAAGATGTATAGTAAGAATAATAACACTGCAGTTTCTTGCTCTTTCCTTGACCCTGCTTCTCTAAGGCCATCCATTTCAAACCTTTTTGGTTCTACTGCAATTTCTTTACCTGACCCTGCTTTCCTAAGGGCCCTAAAGTCATCCTTTCAAACTTTTTCAGTTCTAATGTCAGTTATTTAACTCCCATACTTCCAATGAGTAAGTACAAACTCTTCTTTACACATTCGTTACTAGAAATGCTTGTACATGTATGCAGTATGTCTTGTTCACTTCTACTCCTTACTTTCCCCTCCATGTCCCTAGGATGCCCATCAAGCCCCTCCCCACTTCATGTACCCCTTTCCTTGTGTTTATTTTATGAATATGTATTTATTTTTTCTTTCCTTTTAAGTGCTATTACATCTCCATTCCCCTTTCTCTCCTTCAATCTTTCCCATGTACCCTACCCCCTGATCCCTGTCATATTTCTTCTCATGACTTTTTCTTTGTTACATATATGTAAACACATGAATATATAAATATAACCTGGTCAGTCCACTTAGTGTTACGTGTATGTATATAACTTCAGGGCTGATCACTTTATATTTAATGGCTGATTAGAGGGCTCATCATTGCAAAAGACTGTTTTTCCACCTTCCTGGTATTTCTTAGTTCCCCATTGTCTTTTTCTTGGGTGGGACCCCATCCATCTACGCCTATCTATTGTTATATTTGCTAAAGTATTGATTGGTGAGGCAGCCATAGTGTTACAGGATCATGACTGAAGGTTCCTTGTCATCTCAAAGAAATAACAATGTCACACCAGATTTCCTGTTCTTCTGGTTCTTACACTCTTTCTGCGGCTCCTCTGAGATGTTCCTTCGGATTTGGGTGGGGGAGATGTGTTGTGGATGTATCAATTGAGACTGAACATCCCATAGTTAATTTTTCTTTGTATTTTCACTGGGTTTTAGTTGTCTGAAATGGCCTAGTCTGTTGCAAGGAGAAGTATCTATGATAAAGTGTGGGGCCAAGGAAGCCGTGCATCCAGGGGAGCCCGTCCAGAGCAAATATGGTCCAGACATGTTCAAACCCAAAAAAATCCCAGCCTGAAATGGGAAAGAGTAAGATTGCTTCATTTCTGCTCTGGGCCTACCTGACCCAGCGCATATAAGCATTGCCACCCCCAACTATGCCATCCTTAAAGTAGTCATGTATGTAGCCTGGTGGTGAGGTTTCACGTTAAACTTCCTCTCTCCCTATAATGACACGTCTAGCACACACTTAGAATTTCTCTTCATACTAATGAAGCATTCTCAGCTTCGACCCCAGTCAATTATGTATATTCTCCCCAAATACCTCTACCCACTCCCTAAGGTTTATATGGCCCTTATTTCCTCCCAACAAAGAGAGCGATTTCACTGAAAACAGTCTGCAGAGAAGACGGCTTCATCTCAAAACTGGCCCAGATGCTACGTAACCCATCTACCCTGGCCTGGTGCACAATGTTGTCTGTATACCCCAGGGGAAAAGCAGAACCCGGAGCAACAACAAAGGGTGAGATCTATATTTACCTGTGTGTAGTAGCATAGGTTTTCAGGCATCCTTTCTTTCCTGTTAAACAGGCCATAAACCCACGAGACAGCTGTTGGCTATTGGCAAGATATAAGTGCCACTACTGTCCATGGAGAGGTATCTTAACCAGGTCAGTCATTGTTGTGTTTCAGAGCTATATCATCTGAGAAAGAGTACTGAATTCTTTCCTGCCTTGGCAGCTTGCACAGCATCCTCTGATATTAGAGAAAGTAGTCCACAGGGAGGAGCCTTTTGGGTCAGATATAGATCATCCGTCCAAGTCACATATCTAAAGGACAGCAATAAAGACTTACCTTCAACTTTTGGGAGGCAGCCAAAGGCAACAGAAGTACCCTATACTACAAGGCTTATATCTGGGGAGTTGCTTGGCCACCCTTTACTAACAACTTGAAAGTAGGTTTCTTATGGCTGGTACTAGGGTGTTTTTTAGACAGTTTATGGCTTTTGTGACATTATTACTCAAAGTGGCATAATTTTATTTAAACTATATAACTATATATGTTTATATGTAATGTTATATATAATCTTAGATAATATAAAATAATACTTTATTGCTTTTTCAGGCACCCTTGGTAGAACTTGTCCCTTCTCTCTGCCTCTTCTTCTGTATTTCTCTTCCTTCCTACTCCCATATTAAAGCCTTTCTCAACTCACTGAATCCAACCAGCGTTTCCTATGTGCCCATGACAGTGGGGTTTTTCAGGGGGGCAGGGAGAACCTACCAGTGGCTACACTCACAAAGAGAGGTGAGTTTCTTTCTACATCAGATGTAAACTGCCAATAGATTCTCAGCTATGGATGGGGCTTTGGCATCTCCTCCCTGTTCTAGGCTGGCGTTTTTAATTGGCTTGATTTTATATATGTCTTATCCAGGTTAGCAGAGCTACTTTGAGTTAATATGGGCAGCAGCCACACTCTGTCACTCACTCCGCCTCATCCAATGGCTTTTACATTTGTTCTCCTTGCCTCCCTCCAATGTTCCCTGAGCCTTAGGGATGGAGAAGGCTTCGAAACAGATAGATGTCTCTAACTTTCTACTTCTAGAGTCATCTATTTAAAAGTAATTTGGAAAAAAATAAAAATAAAAATAATTTGGTTGTACAAAGTATATGAGGAGTTTAGCATTATACAATGCCTTTTTCTTCTACAGTATCCACATAAAGTTTTATTTAAAGTTTTTTTACACCTCTTAAAAACAATTTACTTCAGTAGTAGCCCATGCCTTTGATCCCAGCACCCAGGAGACAGAGGCAGGTGATATCTGAGTTTGCGCCAGCCTAGTCTACACACTGAGCTCCAGGACAGCCAAGTATACACAGAGAAACCCTGTCTTGAAAAACTAAGAAAAAGAAGTTTACTTTAAAACAATTTTAACATTTTAGTGCATTTAAAAACACAATATGAATTTTGTCTTTCATAGAATTTTCATATACCTTTCACTTGGCTTCCCCTAACATTCATGCCTTGCAGACCATGGTGATACCTAAGAAACTAGCATAGGTATAATTGTGCTTAATAAAGCTTGGAGTTTATGCAGATTCCATCAATTTCCTCACTAATGTTCTTACTCTGCTTCTGAATTCATTTTAAGGTACTCTATCCCATTTCTCATATAATGTTACATTAAGTCTCTGTGGTCTGTTTTTTGTTTTTTAAATTTTCTTGGTTCCTCATGACATTGTCATTTATCCACCATTTGGTACTGTCTCATAACTGTATGGTTCTGATGATTTTTTCCAGCCATAGAATGATCTTATGTTATCATCAGAATGGTAAGGCATGGTGCCAGCATGATTCATTTCTACTCAGATTAACTTCAGTCATTCAGTTACGGCATCACACAGGATTCTCTGCTGTAGTTACTGGGTTTCCCTTTCTTTACCGTTCATACATTACCATGGAAGGAAGGATGGCACACTATTTATGGACATGTTTCAAGGTCAACACAGTATTGAAAGGTATTTAGGGAGCGAGATCTTGTGATTACACAATAAGCTCATTTCTTTTTCAAGGCAATTCACCACATTTCACCTCCATCTGTGCCCACAGCAACTACTCGTGTGATATTCTAACCCTGACTTACTATTTTATCATGCTTTCTAATTTCTTGTTTAGAACTCATTTATATGGAAGCTTTGTACTTATAGATATTTATTCAAGTTACTCAAATGAGTCCAGGCTTTGGCATAGGGAAAGTTGCATTTGTATATATGTGCTCCTATTTTTGGGTGCCCTAGTCTTGGCTTTCTGAATATAAACAAGTAGGGCATATACTTTCATACATAACCCCATTTATAATTATTTCTGTATCTCCATATGCAGTAAAATAGCCTCTGCTTATGTGCATCACCAGGTCTAATCTATGAGCTAAAGAAGATTTTTTTCATTCTTATTTGTAAATTTTTTTCTTTGACTGTGAAATATGTAAGTTAACCAAACTTAACCGAATTTCTTCTATTCCCAGCACTCTAAGAACAGGTCATCATGAGCAATCCTTTCCTAAAACTATATGGTTCTATATGCATATATACGTTAACATACCTGAAAATCTATAGGTGAATGGCTGCTTTAGATCTTTTCTAAGTGAAAATGTGTTCAAACATAGGCCATGCAATATGGTTCTTTACAGAGTTTCTGCTTTTGTGCGTCCAGAGCAGGAGCCTGAGGTTCCTGAATGGAAGAGAGGATGTTGCCTGAAGCTTGTGTATACTTGGCAAAAATCAGCCATGGGCAGATGGACAACCTACGGACTACAAGGCACATGTGTGCTGCTGCATAAGCACCTGAAGTCTTCTGTCTTACTCGCTCCAATTGGGATATGAGTTACAATGCACTGCCTTTTTGAAATGTATTATTTTGAAATGAGATTAGCATAATGGACTGGATTTTACATCCTTTCATTTTGAGGACCGTTTTGCAGGCTTAGGAACTAAGAAGAAAGGGCAAAAAGGAAAAAAAAAAGGGGGGGCTAATACGGAATGGTACTGTGCCATCAGGGAGGATTCTCAGAACACCCTCCCATGCAAGGATGATCATTTTCTTACAGGTCTTAGAGAAATAGGGGCGAGGGAAGAGAAGGCTAGGCAAGCATGAAGAAGCAGAGATTTAAAGTCGTAACACCAGTGAGTCTCTGCTTGTGAGAAAGCTGGTGACAATGTTCGGTGGTGGCCACTGATTTGCCTGTGGGAAAGCAATATGAGGAAGTACACTTGCAAAACAAATATAAACCTCTATTAATCTATTTCATTATGCTTAAAATAAGCAAACATGGAAGCTGACCTTTAAGCACAGTCCTGGAATCTCTACTCGTCCCTAGCACCCAGGTGTCCTGCATGATAAAGAAGAAGCACACTGAACATGCCACCTTCTTTTGCACAGGACAGTCATTTTTTTTTCTTGTTACATCTAAATGTCTTGAGATTGAGACAGAGACAGAGCTGTAAGAGCTGCTTTTACAGAGGACCAGATTTCAATTCTCAGCTCCCACATCAAGTAGCTCAAAATCACCTACAACTCCAGCTCCAAGGAATTACATACTCTAGTTTGGCCCCTACAGACACCCACTTAACATAAACACATGAACATAAATAAGATAAATCTTTTCAAAAATTATAAATGCCTTTTGGTTGTATTAGGCCATTACAAAAATTTGCCATTCTCCCACAATGAGTTTAACATATAATTAATGCTTAGTAATTAGTAGATAAACATTTTATTCATTTACTCTAAAATTCATTCCATTAGATAATGAGGAGATTGGTTTTTTTGTCCTTCAGGAATCACCTCTGTATAATCTGGCTCTTACCCTTAAGAACGGCTCTCTAAATGAAGAAGGGAGTCTCCTCATTTAATTTGATACACCAAGTCATCATCAAAATGTTTATTTCCTGATCTTCCCACACACAAGGTGAATAAAGGTTAATAGCAATGAAAATGGAAAATAATTAAGGATGAATATGTATATAATAAAAATGGAAAACAAGTCAGAATAAATAAAGTTTATTGTGACTATTAGGTTGCGATGTCTTAATTCTCCAGTCATAAAGTGTATTTTTTTATTTCTTCACTCGTTGGAGGGACAGAGGAGTTGCAATGTACAATGAAGCGCTTGCCTATGCAAGTAAGGAATAATGCAAGAAGAATGGAAAGGGTAAATACTTTTCCTGGAGTTCTAGAATCCTTAATCTTCACCAATGGATAGTGGAGCAAATAAGACTTCATTGTCATTTTTGTTACTTTTTGACTAGTTATCTCTCAACTCAAAAAAATCCAATGTAACAATGGCCCCGAGAAAAGCCATTCATTTCTCTTTGGGGTAAAGTAAGTCTAGAAACAGGTAGCCCAAGGTTTTGGAGGCACACTCAGAAGTACTCCGAGGGACAGAATTGTGTCTTGCACTTGGTTGTGTCTCCAGGTTTGGCGTCTGTGCCCTTGTTCTCCATGTGGTCGCTGCTCCTGCTCCAGCTGAGATTCATTCAAATCAGCAGGGGAGCAAAAGGCAGCAAAAGGAACCGGTAGTCCTCTGGGAAAACAGTTCTAGAAATCCCAAACAACATTTTCAACCTGTTTTTTTAGTCACACTCTTCACCTGGCAGCTCCTTTGGATCTTTCAATCTATAAACACTGGAGTCATTTTTCTATGAATTCCAGTTACAGGTGATTGTGGGGCTTAAATCCATTGTGCCTCAGAAGGTTGAATACTTTGTACTGGGGCAGGGGGGGAAGGTGCGCAGAAGCAAACTCTCTGCCAACATTTCTCACGCTTCGAGTTTCTAACAGGTTGAGCCTCTAAGGTAGAGCTCATTTGCCTGACCAGTCTCTGGAGTTGTTAGCTTTAACCTCTGCCTTGATCAGCAGGAAGTAATTGTTGGTGAAGACATTCTGTACCTTCCTATGAAGTGTTCCTAGAGAGAGCCTGCCCCCTATCCAGGAGCAGGGGATTGCTAAAGCAAGGCCAGGAGGGCTAAAAGGACAGGTCTTGCAGGGCTTCTTATCCATTCAGCCTTCCTTCTGCATGTCTTTATTTCTTGTGCAAAACTTTGATCAGGTTTTTTGATTTTTGGTTTTTTTTTTTTTGGTTTGTTTGTTTTTGTCATTAGTTCTAGCCTTTCCCCAATCCTTAGATGGAGGGAGAAATGCATCATACCTTTCTATTTCTACACTGAAACACATTAATATAGCCCTGAAATATAATTAAAAACTGGATACAGTTCATCTCACACAAGGATAACATAATCCAGCCTTTAAGGAGCTTTTAAAGCCACTCCCCCCAAAGAATTGTTTGTATGTTTTGTCTACGAAGTTTCTTTAATCTAATTAATCCCGGGGAAAAAAAAGCTTCTCGTATAGAAACTGAACATAGTAATGTGAATTAGTTTTCCATAAAATACTAAGCATATATATTAGCAAAATAGATGTGAGATTGTCCAAACTACTCTCAACAGAAAGCATGTCTTTTGTTTCCTTGTCTCCTGGAAGACTAGCTCTAGCCAATGTGTACATTGCACCTTTGATTAGCCAGGCCCTCCTCTAGGAACTGGAGACTGTGGTGGAGGAGATATGGGATTTTATAATCCTGCAGGAGGGCACTGCCTAAATAAGTAATTAACTGTGGTTGTAATTAATTAGAAAAGACGCATGTGGGGTACAAAGAGAACACATGAAAATGCATAACAATGTCAAAGATTTTGGAAGGAAAAATTTCTTAGAAAAACACCCTTATATTTGTGACAGGGATATGTTCCTTGTTGTGAGTTCGTGTAGATGTTATGCTTAAGCTAAAGTAACTATATAAAAAGTGAATAAAGCTTTTATGGTATTCGCAGTAGTGAAAAAACTTATGACAACTTTCTTTGCTCAGTTTATTTCAATCAACATTTCCTTATGCCTTTGCTTATAAGAGAAAAACATTGAAAGTTAAAAACTAGATTTTCTATTACAGAAAGAAGAAAAATTTGCTATGAACTTTCCCCTTCTGAAACAGTAATGGCAGCATACTCAAATGTGCTATTTTCTTGCTGATAGACCCAATGCTATCTTGCTCAGGAAGTCTCTGTACAATAGTTCTTATTGTGGGAGTCAAAAAAGAAAAACTTATTTCTATTTCAATCCATTTGTCCACAATTTTCGGGAATTTCTTGTTTTTTATAGCTGAGTAGTACTCCATAGTGTAAATGTAGCACAGTTTCTTTATCCAATCTTCTACTGAGGGACACTTAGGCTGTTTCCAGGTTCTGGCTATTATGAATAAGGCTGCTATGAACATGGTTGAGCAAATGTTCTTGTTGTGTGTTGGAGCATCTTCTGGTTATATTCCAAGGAATGGAATAGCTGGATCTTGAGGAAGCCCTATTCCCAGTGTTCTGAGATAGCCCCAGATAGATTTCCAAAGTGGCTGTACTAGTTTTCATTCCCACCAGCAATGAAGGAGTGTTCCTCTTTTTCCACATCCTCGCCAGCATGCGGTGTCATTTGATTTTTTGATCTTAGCCATTCTGATAGGTGTAAAATTAACCCAGAAGCAGAAAGACTCAAATGTTGTATACTTACTTATATCTGGACACTAGCCTAAGGGGCATTTCCCATGAAAGTCTTCACTTACAATGAAAGTGGGAAAGAGGGGAGGACATCCTATTGGGACTCTCGGTGAGAGAAGTATAGGAGAATAGTGAAATAGATGCATCCAGAGGGTCCTAGAAACCTACAAGAAGGACATTATGACAGGCAGATTTGGGCCCAGGGGTTTTGTTCAAACTATGGCACCAGCTAAGGACATGTAGTAAACTTCGAACCCCGAACCAGATCTAATCAATGGATAGGACAGTCTCCACAGTTGAGTGGAGAGTGGGGACTGACTTTCATACGAATTCAGGTACACCATATTTGACCACATCCTCTTGAAGGGGAGACCTGGTGGCCCTCAGAGGAAGGACAGCAGGCCACCAAGAAGAGACTTGATACCCTATGAGCATATACAGGGGGAGGAGTCCCCCCAGTCACAGTCATAGGGGAGGGGAGTATGGGGTAAGCGGGAAGGAAGGAGGAATGGGAGGATACAAGGGATGGGATAACAATTGAGATGTAATATGAATTAATTAATTAAAAAAAGATATTTAAGAAAAAGAAAAACTACCAGAAGAATTGCCAATTTGATAAACATTTTTTATCAAGCAGCACCCAAACTCATAAACTCAATGTTTAGCTTGTTTGTGTGTAAGCATGAATGTGACGTGCTTGCATCCATGAATCCACTAGTGTCACTGTGCATATGTGGCGGTCAGAGAACAACTTGTTAGAATTGGTTCTTTCTACTCCAGGTAGATTCCAGGGATTGACTTTGGGTCCTTAGACATACCAGCAAGTGCCCTTATCCACTGCGCATCATAACCCCATAATCAACCTCATAAACCCAATTCCTAAGTAGAATAATACAATGGTTTCTTTAATTTCATTTTATTTATTTACATGTTAATGTTTGCTTGTATACATGTCTGTGGACCATGTGTGTGTCTGGTGCCCACAGAGACCAGTAGAGTGTGTCAGATCTGCAACTATTGTAACAGATGGTTGTGGGTCCGCCCTGTGGGTGATGAGGACTGAGCTCCAGTCCTCCAAAAGAACACCCAGTGCTCTAATGCTCACTTTATCTCTCTAGCTTTCACAACGATTAAAAATACTTTATTTAATAATCATATGGGCATATAATGTGTTTGGATCAAATGCAGCCTTCAATATCTTGTGTGTCTTTTCCTGGAAACGTGACCAGATGACACAGGAATGAGGAAATGACAGACACTGAGGAAAGAACAAACACACATACGGGAAAGCTGGGATTGGACGTTATGATCTCCTTCAGAGTCTCCTTCTATGCAACCCGGAAACTCAGAGTGTATATTACGTGCAGCATAAGGAGGAGGTGTTAGCTAGCATTGATGGGAGACCTCCATAGAGGAATAGTCTTAGCTGTAAACATTGGAGGAAGAAGCAGAGACGGATTTTTTTTCATGCACTGACAGCTTCCTTACACAGTAGTGGAAGGCTCTGCTATCTGAGTCACTGGACGTTTTCGTATGACCATAGCCCTGTCAACAATACACGCTCACTCAAGAATTCCTCTGCTCCTCACACCAAGCTCTATTCTTCCCTCCTCTCTCATTCCTATAGCCCATCACTTCCTTCCCTCCCCTCCAGCTTGATGATCTCTCTCTCTCTCTTCCTCCCTCCCTCCCTCTGTCTCACTCTCCCTCCCCACCCCCTCCTCTCTCTCTCTCTCTCTCTCTCTCTCTCTCTCTCTCTCTCATGGAATATGGGAGTGGAGTGGTAAAGGGGATCGCACCTGTAGCTTCCTCCTCTAGGAAGTTAACAGCCTGGGACTGCTTGCCTACAGAGTCCTCCTTCCAATACTAGCTACCACTTCTTTTTCTGTGTATACTAAATGTGCTGCGATTTGAGGTTCTTGTGCAGTTGGGTTGATATGTTCCATCAGACACAACATATCCCTTTTCACACCAGCTTTTCTTTATACATGTCTGTGCTTTCTTCCTTCCCTTGCCAACCAAGTCCAGGCAAGTCCCAGGCACACTGGATACAGCAAAGGTGGGGCACTATTCTCACTGGGGGCAATGTGTGCAGCGGATACCATGCCCCTTCCTGGTGTCTTCACGTCTGTCCAGACTCCAGAGGAGACCCAGTACTGTCACTGTCCTGAGCCTGTATTATTTCTAACTCTCATTTCTCATCAAATACTAGATTTTTTGTAGCAGATGGAGACGATTACAGAAAGTTACAACTTCTCAAAATACAGAGAACAACTGACCATTGGGTGCCCATCCCTAACATGTAAGTCCACAATACAACCCTTATACCTAAAGGCTTAAGGACCATCGCTGCAAAGGTGTGTGGAAAGAGTGCAAGACCAGAGGATTAGTACAACTGCTGTGGGATAGAATGTTTCCGTATAAGATCGACAAGCTGCATCCATGAAATATCAACAATATGATTAATTCTAAACAAAGCCTACATAATGAGCACACCATGTCTGAAAAATCTACAGATGAATAATGGTTTTTGAGAGCAGGAGAATCAGTTGTCTCCAGAAAAAGACACCTGGTAGGTTATTCGATCCCAAGAGTCATGATAATTGTTGATAAGAAAAACAAAGACCTAAAAAAATACCTTCTAGCAACTGTCAAAGGAGATTGCTTTTATTTATTGTTCCTAGGCTATTTCTTGTAGGTCAGCCATAAAGGTAGGCATCTTGAAGCAGAGAAGCTGAGCTGACCACCCTAAGACCCTCTTGAGGTGAGGTTTCTTACCATTCCCTTCTGGAGAGAGAACCCTAAGACTCACAAGACCTTTAGTGGTTGTTCAAGAGAGCCTCTTCCCAAGTTTTTTTTTTCTTTTCTTTCCGGTTTTTTGTTTGTTTGTTTTTGTTTTTGTTTAAACACCAGAGCTTTCTTACAAAAAAAGTTGACTCCTCGGGTGGGTCCTCTCCAGTCTTTCTCTGTGCCCTCCCAATATATACCTCCGGGAGAGGGCAGAGGAACATTAAAGAAGCGGTGTCTGGGAGAATGAAATATGGCAATATTTTCTCCAAAGTTCTCCAAATCCTTCTGGCTGCTGCTGAGAATCTTCTGGGAGAAGACGTAGGAACTTTAGCTCTCATCTCCAAGATCCTCCATGTCTGCATCCTGGGGTGGGGGTGGGGGCTTTTGTCTTCTTTTGTTGTGGCTTGGGCTGTGGCTCACTAGTCCTGATTGACTTCGAAGGGCTTCCACTTCCATGGCTGCTTTTTCTTTCTGGGCAAGGCAGATCTGCAGCAGGAGTTTCCTGAGCTTCTTCCCAGAGAGCAGGATGTTGGCCCGTGCACTGGATGCACGCTTGCTTCTTGGTGCCTGGAAGTCAACCGTTGGTCTTTTATGGCCCCCTTCCCCCCCCCCCCCCCCCCCCGACAACCTGGCGCTTCAGTTGCTAATCCTTGCTCAGCACCCTCCTGCTGGCGCTTGAACAATTTCTTATTCAGTTCCGTCCGGGAATGATTGATCTTTCCTCCTGGAGGTGCCCTAGCTGCACTAGGAGACTTACTCTCAAAGCCGCCTTTCCGCAAGTTTTCAATCATCACTGAGTAAGAGGTAAAAACTTACTGGCGATGCCGATAGTTACCCCGGTACCTATGAATCATTTGTACTTTATGAGTCATCTCAATATAATCAGTGGTTCACTATCACATGGATGGAATAGGTGGGTTTTGTTGTTGTTTTCTTTTTTTCTTTTGGTGTGTAGCCTCTTTATGTAGGATAAAAAGAAAATTTTACTTCTATTTGTTGTTTTAAGATCATCCAAATTTCAGTGCTCATAAGTTATACTTTGCTTTTCGACTCACTTTTCTGCTCATGACATTTCTGTCATGACCACTATATGCTCATGACATTTCTGTCCTAACGTAGCCAAATCAGTCCCCATGTAGGTCAGAAAAATATCAATACAATAACAAGCTACAAAAACAGATCCTTTTGTGATAAATTATCAGTGTTCTACCAGAGCTGCCATAAAATAGCTTTTGGTGAGCTTAGATTATTTTAGAAAGAAAGACAAGGGACATAAATACTGAATTAGTAATGAGCAGTTTCCACAAAGTTTAACCTGGCAGTAAGAATTTCTAAGTTCTGGTGTTACCATATAATTTTAATGTTAGAGCATTTACTTTCATAATGGAGGTATGACTTATTTTTAAAAGCCTAAAACTTGTCAAGCAATGACATCTTCCTGGATCTGTGCATGGCATTTCTCATTTGTCACCTCATTTAATCTTTAGACCATGCCTGACATAGATGCCATCATTACTGGCATTTCACTGGTTAATAACAGGATGTGACCGAGCCTTCATTTGATGGGCAGGGACGGCTTCTTTCAAGTTGCAGTCATCAGGCCTACTATACATTTAAGAATAAAATCTAAGTTCAAGTGAGAAGAAACTGTAAGGAAAGGACTTTCTCCTTGGGGTCTTATTTTTTTTCACATAGAAAGAGAAGCTTTTCCCAACAGACTTCCATTTAACCTTGCATCAGCCAGAACTGGGTCATGCGTAGCACTAATTGCAAGGGAAAGAAGAAACCATGTGCTGTGAAGTATTTATCTACCCTTGCCTTCCTCCCTTTCTAGTGAGAGCTGGAAATCAGCAGACTGAAAGGCAAGGGATTGTGCAGTTGTGGTCATACACACACACACACACACACACACACACACACACACACACACACCTGGATACTTTTATATTTTGATAAAGATGAATAATAATGTCAGGTTCTTGGCTGCTGCAAAGCACTATGTGCACAGTGTACAGTATGGAAGGAAAGAAGAAAATACTTCGTGAAAACACAGGAGTAAATGTGTTTGGAACTTAGAGAAGCTGGATCTGGTGACGAGGAAGGACAGCCTGGGATGTGTGTGGAAAGTGGTACAGCAGCTTTGGCTACAGCCACCTGAGAGCATATTAAGGATGGTGTAGGATGACTCGCTTTGTCTTCATCCCCAGATCCCTATTCCCCGCATCCTCCTTTACCATGGGAGAAGTGCATGGCTTTCTAGTCTCCCCTGTAATTATGGGTATGCACGTGACCCAGTTCTGGCTGGTATAAGCTCAAGTGACAATCTGTTGGGGAAGGGGTGAAGTTTTTTCCCCTATATCTTTTTGCTTGAAATTTTGCCGTAACTCCTAAATGCACAGTGGTTCTGCTATGGCCAAAAGGACCACTGGAAGGCTGGCAGGTGTCACCCTTCTCCAAAAACTCATCTGTGTTTAAACTTCTGGTCAGCTGTTCAGAGCTGCAGCACTAATTATTTCCTAATTAATACATATACCATTTTATCTTTCTTCTTGTCCAGAAATAGGACTATGCCTTGAGTGTATTTCAGTAGTACGTGACTTCCAACGTAGTGAAATGTCACGTTGGAAATTCCCAGTCCCCCATGAAGTGTGCAGCCCTAGCAACTGTGTCTCGGAGACAATAGACGATTGTCATATGCCAGAGGTGCCGGGGGCTCCTGCTCTTCTAGTCTTTGCTTAATGCTATTGTTTCTACTGAGATTTTCAGGGTCCTTCTGAACTGTGCCCCCACTATGAGGTCTTCCTGCTTCTCTGTGTCCTCATGTTCTTTTTTTGCTTACTGTTACATCTCAGGACTCTTTCAGCTTATGACACTGACTTATTGTCCTGTAATCATTTGCTTATGTCTATCTCGAGCACTAAGCCATCAGCTATTTGAGGTCAGGAATCATGTCATAGATATTTGATATACACCGGCCAATCAATACATCTTTCATTAAACTGATTAATAACTGATCAGTACATTTCTTCCTTCTTTTTAAAAATGTATTTATTATATAAACAGTGTTTTACCAGCATATATGCCTGCCCACCAGAAGAAGGCACTAGATCACAATATGCCTATGAGCCACCATGTGGTTTCTGGGAATTGAACTCAGGACCTTTGGAAGAGCAGGCAGTGCTCTTAACCTCTTGAGCCATCTCTCCAGCCCCCCCATTCCCTCCTTCTTTAAAACATTACTTTTACCACTCTTTAACATGTGTTTTTTTTATTGGCTCATTTCACCATTAACTAGGATGCTACTTTAAGGCAAGAATTATATCTTATTCATCTTTATGACTTACATATACTCTCAAGCAAAATGCACATTGAATAAATTGAATCTCACTGCTAATACATTAGGCATATCTTAATCATCATGTTAATTGCTATTTCCCCTGTGGGGTGAAGGGAGGTAGCAAGGGGGTTGAAGTACAACTATCCAGTTCGCTGAAGTAGACTTTTTTTTAAATGTGCAATTTAAGTCAAAAGTGAAAAAATAATTTGCTCTAAAAGGGAAAAGCAGATCATATATCCCCTGATTTAGAAGTGTTTGAAGGGTGTAGTACAAGAATCTGTTTTCAAGAACTTTCTAGTCTCTCCTCTCTAGTAGACAATCTGACACAAGTGCAATTTAATAAGTTAATTGCAGTATGTGATTGACAGAGGCAGGGGACAATGTCTGATGTGCGGATTTCTCTATAAAAATTATGATAATAACTAAGGATCCTATTATTTCATTAAGGGCTCTATGGCTTGGCTGCTGCACAGCAAGACTTTCGCAGAATCTACCTTAGACATGATTGATATCAAGCCTGTGTTCATCTCTTATGACACCGAACCATGATAGGAAAGATGTCTGTCAGGATCTGTGGGAACCTTAACTCTTCTAAGCCTGAGTGTCTGCAGTGGAGACACAATCCCTGGGAATCAGCTGGGAACTGTCACATACCCTTTCAGAGCTATTTAGAGATTAAACTGTAAGAAGTAAGCAATTTTGATATACTCCAGATTCTAAGCAAGCAAGATGAAAGGTCCAGGAGAATTTCTTCCATAAAATAAAAGGAAATGAATAAATACATTTATTTTATTTAAGAAGATGAAAACTTAAAACATTGCCTTAAGGAAAATAAAAGCTTGTTCTTTTAAATATTTCCTTTCTGAAATAAAACAGAAAATAAAGCTATGCATTGAGGATGCATCTATGTATTTTAAAATTACATGTTATCAAATATGTATAGTTTTTTAAAGAATGCATTTGCATGTTTTCAAATGTTAGCCAACTATTTAAAATTATGTAACCTTGTAGAAATGTATTTTTTTAACATTTGGAATTTAAAATTCTTTACTCACGTGCATAGTAACTTTGAAAAAATGTTTCTAAAATGATTTTCCTGTTTATTAATTTTTAATAAATTACTGGAAGATGAAACCCTTTTAGAGTTAAACATCTAATGAAGAAAGTTCACAATATTAGATATAAAATTGAACATTTAAAAACATATTTTCAATATATTGAAGCATTTTTTCCAATAAAACAAGAGGAAAATATCCTGTTGAGAATAAAAATGACTAGTTATACCAAAAAGCTTCCCTGAAAAATAGAAATAACACATCCTACATTTTGTGGCAAGATCATCTCCTGTTCACCTAACCTAAACGTTTACAGGAAGTGATTTATTCACGGTTGAAAATCAAGTCTATTGCAGTTCAGATAATTTCTGTGCATTAGGAAAAAATGAACAAATTAAAAGTGTGCTTCAACAATTTAGTCCTTGTAAGCTGAGATTCAGCAAGCTCCATAGATGTCAAAACCTGCTGATAGTAGCCAACAGAGCCGACCCTGAGTTTGTGTATCTTCGTCCACTCTCCCTTTCTATCAGGCAGTACATGTGCAAATAGAAAAGTAGCTCTCTAATTAATCAAAGTCAGATGTGCCTGAACGCCTGGAGTTGCCGCTGATCCTTGTCCCAGCTTCTCCCATGTTCTCACTCTATGTTTTTACCTTGAAAACTTCTGCTCTGAGCTGGGGATGCCTGAAGGGCTTGCACGGTAAGTCAATGTGAAATTATCTCAGCAGGAAGAAGTTGCTTTTCAGCTTAAATGATTTAAGGCAGCAATTTTTCACACTCTCAAACTCTGACAAACGCCCAGATTGCCTCTCATGTCTGACTTCAAAATATTCAAAGAAAAGCTATTTTTATTAAAAACACTCTAGAGAAAATTGTATGTCACTTGTTCTCTGATATAACTTCATTTCTCCTGACAGTGACAATTTTCACCTCAGTACAATTTCTTTATTTTTTCCAAAGCTAATTCTGCTTAATATTAGTATTTATACAAACTCATATCAACTTGTCTCTGTGAAATATTCAAGGGTGTCAGGTAAATGTTGCTCACTGTCATTCATCTTCTTTGGGTGTTCAAAATGATCAATCGATTTAAAACTCACTTAGTTACTTTAGGTATTATTGTTTTATTTTGTAAGGGAAAGCTTAACAACTGAGGAAACCCTTCATTTGACAAACCCATGTCAGCAAACTGCACAGAATTCTGAATTCGACGGCACATGTCTTTTGCCAACGGTTGTAAAAGTTTACATTAATAAATCTATTTGTTTTGTGCACGTAAGTCACGCAGGTATTACATGAGTGTGAGCATTTTGTCTTATGCTGCTTACATGCTAATAAGATTATGGCGGGTGTCATACTGCAGCGAACCATCACACTTGCTTTATTATGAATGCTGGCAGTGCAGAAACATCACATTATAATCACTTCAAAAGGAAAATAGATTCTGCATATTTTCATATGTGTTTATAATTCCGCTAAACCTCAGTAGAATCAAAGTCAGTGGAGACAAGAATGACAGAGGGTTTAATGTTCCCGAGAATGCTGATGGCATGGTGCGTTGAGATGCAGAAGACGGTTAATATGTATAAGGTTACTTGTGGCCTGTGACCTCAAAGCATATCTTCTGGCCTTATCGAAATTCCATGGGAAAAAGTAACCACTAGCATGTGAATTTCTAACAAATAACCCATGGCTTTTTAAAGGGGTTAATTTTATTTTTATTTGTGAAGGTCCCAAGTAAAGTATCTATAAGCATAACATGAGTGATACCCACAAACAGCATCCAGGTTCTACAACGCTGCAAACTTCTTTCATATAGGCATTCCATTTTCACACAAGTGTGCTTTCTACACACCAATGAGGTTTCATTTCTAAACAAAACCGGATCATTTCTATTTCATTTATATTCCCTACAAGAGACCCAGGGAAAGAATTACCTTGCAGCCTCTACACACAGTGCTAGGGTCAGGTCAAGGAAGTACATCAAATCCAGCAGAGAAAGACATTTCATAAATTTCAATGGTGCAGCAACGCCATGTGTAGCTCCTGTATCCACACTTCACCCGAGAACCTGTCATCGTTGCTATCCTTAAGTTATGATGTGTTTTCTGTTTAAACTAACATCTATTTTTATTTCATTTAGTTTCTCTGTTTTATTTATCATTAACTCAAGGACAGGAAAACTGATTTATGTTTTAAATACATATTTAAACCTAGGAATTTCAATATTGATGTGTTTTATAGGATATATATGTATATGTATATATATGATAAAAATTCATGATTACTTGATAGCTTAATTCAAACAAATGACTAAAAAGGCAAAATTTGCTGGTAAATGAACATATGGCACAAACACACACACACACACACACACACACACACACACACACACACACTACCTACTCTAAGAAAATAAGTAGCTTACTATGGATTAAAATTTCCTTGATACTTTAAAAAATAAAAGTTGCTAACAAAGATTCACATACTGAGACTTTTTACTTTTGTATTACTTTCAGGAGAAGGTATGCCATAACTTAGTTCAGGATTTTTATTTCTAAAGCACCAAAAAATATTGAAATTTTGAAAATATTATACCCATGAATTGTTTAATTAAATTCTGTTTCCATTTTGTAAAAAATCTTTACAAATAAAGGAAGTAATGGAATTTGCTTTCTAACTAAAATATTTAAAACTTTATTTCAAAATATCTTTTAGACATTGTGTTGTAGAAAAATTCATTTTATCTCTAAATATGACAGGTATGCTAATGAGATCATTATTGAGCCAAAGGAATATTTCACATTACATTTTAGGTTTACATTTTATATGCCAATGTATAGTTTTATCATTTAGAAAATTATTTTGTGAATTCATATAGTCTTCTAATTTAAGATTATATAAGAAGCATAGTTTCTAGTCACTTACTAAAATAGCATTTGTTCATTTTAGAAGATTTATCAGTGATGAACTATATGGAATATGTGAATTCAATAAAATCTCTTTTGTATTTTTATATCATTTGAGTTTTATATTATTATATTATCATTATATTGACTATTTTGTTAAACATCATTCACTATAGTATTTTTGCTTCAATGATTTTTCAACTTCTTTGGGCTTTGTTTTTTCTTCAAAGTCAATGTTTTAGTGTTGTTATGCATTTAAGTAATTACTTATGAGATGTTAAAAAATGCCCATTTAGTAAAAATTAGGTATATGACAGAGCACAGATACACGTTCACTGAGTTCTTACATATAGTGTAAGAAATAACTCCAAAACCCACTTTAAATTACCCTTTGACTCTAACTTTTTGACTCAGTTTCAGCTTAACCTCTTTTGTGTATCTTTATATATAGAGATATAGGTGTAAAGATACATAGATATGTAAGTACAGTTAAGTGTGATCTATGCCAAGGAGTCTTGTAAAGTGGTAAAATCTAGAAAAGCAAATGTAGACTAGTATATATTGATGTGGGCATTTTGTTTTGCAAATTAAAACAAACACAGATGTTGCTTACTGGTGAAAGGAAATAAGCTGTGCTGAATTTCTTTCAGGGAAATCTAATTGTCAAAAGTGATATAAATCATTACCACTTTCACTAAGACATTAAACAGAAATGCAGGCAATGCCAAGGAGCTGCAATGTCTCCTCTTGTTTACTTTTTTCCTAATCACCATAACAATCTTTACAGAAGCAGTTATTCCTAAGACAATCAGAACAATACATCCCTATAGAGAGAAAATCAATTTAACAACAAAACTAGATTTATCTCTATTGATCAAGAGATGTTGAGTGGAATTTTAGTGAATTATATCTGGTTCTCATTTTCCTGCAGAAATTTCCCAATAAAGTAGAAAAGACAGATAGCAGATTGCTGCGTAAACTTTTACATGCTTAACTTGCTGTTGTAACCACTGATTTTCCAAGCACCCACACACACACACACACACACACACACACACACACACACACAAGCACAGAGACAGAGAGAGAGAGAGAGAGAGAGAGAGAGAGAGAGAGAGAGAGAGAGAGAGAAGCAAAGACAGAGGCATACAATGTTTAAAGGACATGGAACCAAATACTTATTTTTCATTATTTAAAACAGTTTCGCTATTTTGCTTGACTTTGTAAAGAGGTAAGTATCTAAGAGCCCATATTATTTGATTTTTTAGCTCCTTAACAAGGAGATCAGATCTCTATAAAATAATTCAGTGTTGAAGAAAAATAAAAATCCAAGTTCATCTTATAAGAATGAATTAGAAACACAGAAACTAACATTTGGAACTTAGAAAGAACTTTTAAAAAGACCATTAATACTTTTCCATCTGAAATTTTCTCTCTGGTCAGGATGCAAGGAATTGGAATCAGATTAGAAGACTACTTGCCATCCCCACTGTATGCAAATGATAATAAATTTAGAAAGTTTCCAAAAAATACCAGAAGTGCTATTTAGTGTTACCTTAAGAACATGGCAGGATGAGTCCTGCTGATTTTTATTTCTTTCAAGAGAAATGAACAGCTATCGATTTTGATGATGTGCTCTCATACTATTTCTTGAATTGAACTATTGTCCATTCTTTTTTTTCACTGGGAAGAGCATAAAACTGATGAATAAAGAAACCTACAGTAGAGAATGCCAGGAGGCAATTTGCCTGCATGTTAATGCAGTTTATGTAACTGGGCATTGTAAACTGTCTCTTTGTTAATCTTACAGTTGGGTTTATGAGACAACAAAATAACCTTATGAATCAGTAGTAGTTAACAACTGTTTTTTTCTTAAATTATAATGTTTGTATTGTTATGTTTGCTCAGTTATATAATTATCAATGTAAGTCTCACTTTGGCATATTTAAAGTTTGTATTAATAAGTTCAAGTCAATTAAATTGTTGCTATCATATGTTATTAACAGCATTCAGGTTAAAAATTGTAAAATTTACATACTTTCCTAAATTAATAGTATATCCTAAATGAAGAAAAGACATTAACACTATTTGTACAGCTTTGAAAAAAATTCAATTATTAATAAAAATTTTAAAGCTTTAATATATGAATAATAGTCTAACGTGGAAATCCTTGTGACATAAGATAAATCTTGATTCATAAAAAATCGAATTCAAATTTAATATGCAACAATAACTTTTAAAAAGCATCAATTAAGCCCTTCATTGAGTCAAAATAAACAGAGTTAAATTTGACTTTAGACTATTGGCAATGACACACAATATTTCTATTGGAAATTACTATCTAAAAGTCATATAAACAAGGAAAAGTACTTCAATAGTGACCCTATATATCTAGGTAGATTGTAGCTATATTTGTGACTTCTAACAATTTGCTCCAATTCTATCAACAGTAACACTACTGTATACTATTTGCTATTATAATAACATTGAAACATAACTGTCAAATTAGGTAAATTAATTTCTGCAATATTTTTATTGAAATATGAAAAATATTTTTACATATTATATTTGATCCAATTCCTGTTTCATGTGTGTAATCGCATATTATAGTAAGAGGAACACCATCGAACATGAGCAAAATGGACTTCTTACATACTTCTAAAAAATAATTGAAAATACTTAGAGCTTTTTATAAAAGAGGTAGTTCTTAAACTGAATTTTAATAAACCAATAAAGTAATGTTATTGTTCAATAGGTAATAATTGCCTTTATATAAACTCAAAAATATTGTTTAGAGTGATTAATATACAATGCACCATTATGCATCTGAGAGTGTTGATGCATAATTTTTCGTTCTAATGTTATTATGTAATTGAGAGAACATGTTCATTTGCTCTAATAACTACTAAGATGCACTTAATAAAATGAAATGTAATAATACTTGTAATTTAATCTATTCATGGAAGTAATTTTAAAAGTCTACCACTCTCCTTAATGTGGATGACATTCATAATTTATAAAGTGTTGTGATGCAGAATTGACAATGCCATTGTTTTTTACACTTTGAGATGATTCTGCAGCCTTCATATCATCTGCATACCAACCTCAGGATTATCAAGGGCAAACAAAAGATAATTAACACCAGAAACAGGCAAATGCAGGAGCTAACGGCTGAGAGTTCTCATTTAATGCAAGAATTCTGAAAAGCAGAAAATGAAATAACTATAGAAAAGCTTGCATTATAAAAAAAAAATCAACATCCTATTCTTTATGTGCCTTTTTACCTGGTTTGTAACGGTAACTCCTCTGACATCACAGTCTGAAAGTCATCAGTAACAAAGTTAGTACGAGTAGTTTTTAATGAGTTAATTTCAAACTATGTATTTTACACACATAACATATAATGGCTCATGTAATCATGCACTTATTTATAATATATGTATGAAGAATAGAAAATTAGCTGTAGGTGCAATATGCTTTCTGTGTTTTCAGAATTATGAAGTAACAGAGGAATGCTAAATGCTTTAAAAACTCAAAAGAGTTCAGAAAAAAATTACTAATTTTCATAAAATGTTCACTGGTAACATGACTAAAAATATTTTAATTCCTCTGAAACTCAATTGTTTATTGTTTTGTATTAATACTGTCTTTACAATTTTTAACAACAGCCCAGAAATATTGAATATTGTATTTCTAACTCAATTCTAAGCATTACCTTTGTTATGTACTAGCTGACTGCCTTTTCAATACTGGATCATTTTGTTTAAAATAAAGTCTGATGCAGCATGATTGTTGAGGCTCTGAACTTCCACTTCTTCCTCTTGCATTCTTTCCTACGTATCCAATTTTTCTGTTGCTAAAGTCCAGTGTCCCCCTTTGGTTCTTCCCAGCATGCTTGCCCCACTCACTAATCATCACAAAAATTTCTTTTTTTTTTTTTTTTTTTTTCCGAGACAGGGTTTCTCTGTGTAGCCTTGGCTGTCCTGGACTTGCTTTGTAGACCAGGCTGGCCTCAAACTTACAGCAATCCACCTGCCTCTGCCTCCCGAGTGCTGGGATTAAAGGTGCGCGCCACCACCACCCAGCACACAAAAATTTCTTAACAAACTCTTATATTTGTCTGTGTTCCCTCACCTACACACCTACCAATAGATAGGAACCATCACATTGTTCACTGCCTTTCTATCCTTTCCATCTTTAACTTCAAACTTTTCAAATTTATTCTCTAAATCATGTAACAGTATTTTTTTTTCTGTAAGAGGTCTAATTAATAGTTAGGATTTATGTTTGACATCTTTATCATTTCCTTCCAAATTAGCAATGCTTGCAGCTTAAAACCAGAGGCAGAGACTATGTGCCTATTCTGCAACTATGGTCTTCTAATAAAACTTTATTAACAAAACAGACAGCGTGTGGCATACATTTGACAATTATGTTGTAATATTTAAAATTGCCAGAGTTACATTTCTAAGTTGTAAATAAGATCCCATTGTTAGCTTTATTTATCTTTTTCCTCATCTGAAGAACAAGGATTATAGCCATACTACTGTCACTTTATAAGCTTTGTGCTATCACTCCTATTTTGTATTCCTACCTCCCACACACCCCAGCACTTAATATTTATTGGCATCAATTTGGAGTTGCCCACTCACTCTCTTTCTACCTTTGTGTTTTTCAGAAGCTCTGCTCATTACGTGGGCGGAAGGTCCTTTGTTCTCCTGCTATTGTTTCTCTACTAACAAAGAGATGGACTACAGTGTATTCATCTTCTGATTGTCACTGGTTCAATGACTGCAAATAGTTTGTTGAATTACTAACTCATTGAATGAACACAGACACATAATTTTATAAAGCACTTTGGACTTTTAAGAGGTTTTTTTCCTTTAGCCACTCAAATTAATGACTGTCCCCTCAAATATATACTCAAGGACACAGTTCACATGTTACGTCTGGTACTCTGCTCACTCTACTAAATTTAGTGATTTTCTCACTAACATAGAAATTAATAGTTATTGTTACATGGACAACATTTCAAACATAAAAAACAAAATATAAAGAAATAATAAAATGTAAATAGAAAGATGAATATAACTATTTTTCAGGACCACAAACTATAAATTTTGATGTCATTTTCTACTCTCCCAAACTCTACCTTGGGTATATATTTCTATGTGTATTGTATAAAAGAACCATTTTATAGATATTCCAAAAATTATAAAACTAATACAAATTTAATGCTAATACAGTAAGTTCATGTACATTCATTGAAGACAGACATGCTATTTCTGTAGAATTAGTGTCTTGGATATCTCAATATAATGTATGTGAAAATGCCCAAGATAATATTGAATTCAATCAAAGAAAGATTTACTAGGAGAAAGTTGACTGTCTTGAGCCTATTTCAAAAATTGCAATCTCCATCCTAGGAGAATTTGTTCTAAACCATTCTTAGTAAACAAACAAAACAAAACAAAACAAAACAAAAAACCCCACAAGCATACATGTTTCATTTACATACAGCCTATGTATGTAAATGATTAAAAATTTAATGATTAATATCTATAATATGAATCCTTCATTAAAGAACATATACCAACTTCTCAGGAAAACCCCTATCACTAAGCAAAATTGCTTATTAACACACTATGTATCAGTAATAAGTGATATCTTACTTCAAATAGCTTAGGTACATTCTTAAGAGTAATGTATATTTATTTCCTTAAACAGTATTATATACAGGTCTATTAATAATATAAAGTGATACTTAATTATGTAAATGACTAGATAGATTGATTATTGATTCTTCTTCATAACTTGAATACTTTAAATCATTACTGATGCTATTGTTATTATCATACTCCTGAATACATTTCATGAATAAAATTGTTCTTTCAATACTTTCTGGGAAACATCAAAATGGAGATGCATAGCAAAGCACATAATATGCTTTTTTTTTCTATCAAAATTGTATCAAGAATCAGACAGAGATATATAGGACCAAAGATTATTGATTTTCATATTGTTCTTTAAAAGTCACTGTGGGGACTACCATCTGAGGGCAAAGGACTTGTTGCCAGGCTTGATAGCTTGAGTTCAGTTCTTTTTAGGCACATATGGTGGAAGGACAGAACAGACTCCCAAAGTTAGCCTCTGACTCTACACACATGCCATGGCACCTCTACACAAAGATACACACTCAAAAATGTGTCTGCTCTCTCTCTCTCTCTCTCTCTCTCTCTCTCTCTCTCTCTCTCTCTCTCTCTCTTTTTCTTCTCTCTCACACCAAATAAAATGTAATTTTGAAAACTTCTAGTGAATAAAATAGTTATTGAATCTATTGGAGGTCTCAAGTGCATATTAACCATTAGTAGAATAGTATAGGGTGACCTCAGTTGATGCTAATAAAGTATAATTGCTGAATCAAGGAAAAATTATATAATTATGAAATATGATAGAGTATTTAAAAGATTTTTATTTGTTTTTATTCACTTGTGATGTGTGTGTGTGTGTGTGTGTGTGTGTGTGTGTGTGTGTGTGTGTGTGTGCTATATACACATTCACATGTGCCTGTGGAGGGCAGAATAGAGTGTTGGATCTCCTGGAGGTGGCATTCTATAGGGATTGTGAGCCAGTCACTGTGGGTGCTGGGAATCAAAGTTCTGTCCTTCACAAGAGTATCATGTGCTCTTAACTGCTGAGACTTCCCTCTGGGCCAGAAGGAGCACATTAGACTAATAAATTATTGTGTAAAGGTATTATAAAAGAGTCACTCTAATATTGTAAGTACTCAGCTCATAAATTAAAAGTGTATTACTGAAATTAATAATCAATAGTAAATAAAATAGTAATACGATACTATGAAATTACTTTTTCTCATCAAATTCCCCTGATAAGTGAATTCATCTTATCCAAAACTATCTTACTTCTGTACCTTAATGATCAAAGAACTTGAAGAAATGTGATTTGCTTGACGGTTTTTCTTTAAAATGAAGGTATTTAACAAACCCGATTTTACTATATTTACTCAGTTAGAGCTTTTCATTTTTCAGCATGCTGCTGTATTTCATCCTTAGCCCGCTGATAGATATGTCCACTGCGACAGGCAAGACAAGTGGCATTATTCCTGCTCTGTGCGTGGGAACTTAGAGGGCCGGAGAGAAGATGGTGGCATTTTGGTTGCCCAGCACGGGGAGGCAGTGGTAGAACACGGCCTTACAGACTCTGCATTCAACTCTCCTTTGTTCTTACTCACGTTGTCTCTTCAGGTAAGACAGGCTACACACAAAACTTCTACCCAACACCTTGTATAATGTTTGAAGTTTGTGTCAGGAGTCACACCAAAGGGTTCTGTCAATGAATTAACTCACGGCATTCCTTCTACTAGTGCTGCTAATCCTCCAGCACAGAAGACTCGTTACGTCTTATTTTCACACTGACGTATCAACGTATAAGGATATTCTAAGGCCAGCACAAAGGTTTTCAAATAGTGACCTCTGTGTTTGCAAACAAGAGGTTTTAGGATTCCACAGGTTATATCTTCGCCATCATTCATCTTTAAATACTAGTTTTCCTTCCTCTCCTCTATTTATAGGCGTAAAAATCACTACGCTGATGAATTCAACAACTCCTGAAACAACTTGCTTCAGTGTCATCGACCCAAAATATAAATTCATATTATAGCCCAATTTTCTTCTTGGGTTCTTTTCATTTCCTCCTTTAAAATTCTTCTTAATATCCCTAATTATTCCCACTGTACCAATATTTTTAGAAAATCATCATCTTTCTCATTGTTCAAAGTCTTTAAATATCAGTAAATTATCATCTGTACGTCTAAGTACTGCTTCCTGTTCCATCGTGTGAGATCCTGCGAGCTTTCTTCATTAATTACTGTCACTGTTTCCCTTAATTATTTTGAATTTGTGAAACTTTCCTTAATTTGCCTTCTTAAATTGGGATACCTAAAATTAAGTATGCTATTCAAAGACAAGTTTTTCTGTAGCCTCTCTCATTTCCTCACAATATTAATCACAAGATTATTCATCATTTTTAAGGTTTTCCTTCCATTTTCAATCATATGCTTGTTAAGATGCATTCAAAATACTTTAAACACTATTGCTGACATGCAAGTCTGTAATTCCATATTAACTCTCCAAATGCCAAATGTTATATATTACAGTGTGCTAAGATAGCAAGGAAACATTTACATTATAATAATTGAACAAGATTTCTTAGAAAGCTGAGAACTCCCTCACTTGATATTTTGTAATTCAGAAAAAAAAATGGAGTATGAAGTGTTGAAGAAAATGTTTCCTGTTAGAATACTGCACTACTGCAATTATCAATAAGTTCTTATAAATATTTCCAGGAAAAGTTGCTTATTTTAAAATGGCTACTTTTATACACAAACACTGTCGTTTTTTAAATTACGTGTGTGTGTGTGCATGCACACATACCATCACACATATGTGGAAGTCAGAGGGCAACTTGCGTATCTCATTTCTGGGGATTGAAGTCAGTGTTTTAGGTGGCAAGTGACAAACAATTTGTGTTGGGCCATCTTTCCAACCTCTTGCACATTTAAAATAAGTTCCAGTTGGGCCTATCCTGTGTATATGAACACACTTGTGTTTTATTTTATTTTCCACCCACTCAAAAGAATGCATATCAAAATAGCAGTCCTAACTGTAAATAATGTTACAAATAGGCACAAATATAAATCTAATTTTCTGAGTATTAACTACAGTGAAAACCCTTCTAATTACTTTTCAAGATCCCTTTACTACACATTCTGCCATGGTGGGGATGTAAGGGTATTTCCTTAAGAATCCTGATTAAAATGCTACTAAATACTCCAAACACATTGAAAAGTTAACCCAAATAACAAAAGGATAGTAGGATACTTTAATTTTAAAGAACTAGTACTTCATTATTGTCTACGCATTTCAAAATTTTTGTAGCATTACATGTTTTGTTTTGTTTTGCTTTTGTTTTTAAAGCTGGGCCTGGTGGGAAATGATTTTATTTCCAGAATTCAGAAGACTGAGGTAGGAGGATCCACAAGGTCAAAGCTAGCCTTGGCTACATAAAGGATCTTACTTGGAACAGTTTTTAAGATTATTTTTTTTAAAAGATTTTAGGAATGTCTTCCATTTTAAAATGGTATTAATTTTAATAAGAGACCACTATGAAAGACATTACTAAAGAAAAGAGAAAGCAATTAGGAAAAATTTAAGGTTGTGTTACAAAATCAAAAGTGGCTTTTATTAGACGTAAACAAACTAATTAAACAAGCCAAGCACCTGCCTTTTTGTTGACTTATAACATCTCCTGAGATTGGGTATCCAGCATTCCTCCAGATTACGGGGGATTAAAATGGCCCTTGGTGAACTAGGAGTCCCATTTTATTGTTCCACTAAATGATCATCTACAATCATATTGAGCAGCATGAAAATACACTGCGGAAGCGTAGGTGTGCAGTTTGATGTTAGAGTGGTGGCTTAGTACCCAAGAGGCTCGGGGTTCAGTCCTCAGCAATAAAATGAAAGGAAAGACAACCAGAGAAGAATTTGGGTGTAAAATCTAAAGAATCGGGAAATCTGAAGAGCACTCCCATGGAGAAGGCACTGTATGATAATAGTGGATCTGTGGGACTAAGAGCAGCTACTTACTGTCATTAACTGATTATGCACTGTGATAAGTACTTTCTGTGTATTCCTTCATTTACTCTTTCCAACGGCCCTAGTTATTACCATTCTCATTTTACCCATGAAGCAGAAGAGACACAGATTGGCGAAGGAATGCTCTGCCATCCAATAATAGCTAACATTGCTAATTTAGCCCAGGCAGTCTAGCTCTATGGTCTAATTACTCCTGGTGCCCTCTAACTTAAGAGTAATATCAGAATCATTTTGAGGGCTTAGCACAACACAGGTTTTTAAGAGCCCAGTCCCTAGAGTTTCCAGTGCAAGACATGTAGGAAGGGATTTACGTTTTCCAGAGAAACACAATTCTCATGTTAATCAAGTGGTCCACGGAATTACCTTGTTATGCAACACTGGCTCCTAGGAATTATTCTTGGCATCCAGAGAGAACAAAATTTTAGGTTCTATGAGATTTTACTTTATGTGAGTTAAATGTTTATTTTAACCAAAAGAAATAATGGATGAACTTGCAATAATGGTATAATTAAGCTGACTTACAGGAAAGGAATTCAGGTACAAACTCAATGATCATTTATCTGACTTTCAACAAAGGCTTAGAGGTATTATTTATCAAACTTGTTCCCAGGAACTTCATTTTAAGATGATATATAAACTCATAATTCAAATATAGTGTGATGAGTCGGCTATGGTTGGACTAAGGGAGTCGGGACTGAAACAATCAGAGAAAGTTTCACAGAAGTCAATTTGCGTGTGTGTGTACAAACTTACTACAGAATGAAATTACCACTGACTAATGTTCTCATAAACAGGGCACTTGCTAATTTATGGATACTAAGAGGTCAATATTCTAAATAATATGAATGTATAAAATGCCATGCAGTCAAGCTGGCATGCTATAGTTTAGATGAGAGATCAGAAAAAAAATGCTTTTGGTGAAAAAATATGATCAGAGCAATGCTTCCCTTTCAGTATCTAAACAAATGGTGTGCCAATCGTGCTAAACTATTAACAACTGGCCAATTTAGAGGAAGGGACCTTGGAAGCAAGGAGACCTGTCCAGGCAGGAAATTAAGTAAAAGTCAACTAAGACAGTGGCTATGGAGGCAAAGAGGAAAGGGTAGATTGTAGAAGTAAATTAATCATTCTTGGACTGTGCTGTTTTAAGTACTTTTTTGTTGTTGTTGGATTTAAAAAATATTTTAATTTAAATAATTTATTCAAATTGCATTCTGATTGTTATCCCTTCACTTGTATCTTCCTGTTCCCTCCCTCTGTCTTTCACACTGTTCCCCTCCCCTAGGTCTGTGACAGAAGGGGACCTCCTCACCCACCATATGATCACAGCCTACCAGGCCTCATCCTGGTAGCCTGCTTCCCCTTCCTCAGAGTGCCACTGGGCCTCCCCACCAAGGGGAAGTGGTCAAACAGGGGGCACCATAGTTCGTGTCAGAGTCAGTTCCTGCTATCCACACAACTGTGGAGAATGCGCTGTCCATTGGCTAGATCTGAGTAGGGGGTCTAGATTTTCTGCAAGCAGTGTCCTTGGTTGGTACAGTAGTTTATGCAGGCTGTAACTCATTTAACTTCTCAAAGTTGATGAGATAGTTGCTAGCATTTTCTCTGTTCAACAACTGAGGGAGATGAAGTGCAGAGACAAGTGGATGGTCACCTATGTTCATGCTTGTCAGAATAAAGGGTTTGAACTCAGACCTTCTGGCTTCATATTTCACCCTTGCATCCAGGTTTAGTGGAGTTTGTGTAGGGCAAAAAAGAAAGGGAAAATGGTTAGAGAGTATCCACAGTAGACAAGTCTTTCTACTATTGAGTATATACATTGTATTCATGATGATAGCTTGGCCACCAAACCCCTTAAAGTCATTTTGTCTTCCAGCAGCCTGCCTTTTTAAGGATTCTCTAGGGCTGTAGTGAGCACATTGTCCATTCAAGGGTATGATTTACTCTATAAACATCATTTCTTCTGCCACTGGCATTCCAACATGGGGACTGTGCCTCTTCTCCTGCTTCACCATGCTCAGCTAGTTTGAAAGAGTTACTACTATCACCTCTGCTTCAGATTTGTTCCATCCTTATTTATTAAGAGAATAAGCTCAGTTACTAAGAGCAGTTGCTGATCAGTCATGAGGCCTGGAGACTGGATCTCTGACATTCTCCAAATACCTAAAACTATCTCCAATGGATATAGCACCTTCTTCTGGCCTATATGAGTGTTCAGAGGATGTCCACATGGGTGTGCACATAAATTCTTTTCCATTAGTGATATTTTTCTAGATAATAAAGGTACACAACTGAAAGAGATAAAGTACAGACTTAGGCACCAACTTGGCATAGGAACGTTTAGGTAAGATGTGTAGCTATTGTAATCAGTATGCAGGATGCTGCTAAGGATTAACAGGGGCAGGACCACACAACACTGTTGATATGTGGCTTCTGTTACTAGTTCCCTCATCACTGACCACATAACTATGGCTCTTGTCTCTTCCATGGCTTGAGCCAAGCAGAATGTGAAGTGATAGGAACAAATAAAATACAATGAAAGAGAAGAAAATGGAAGACTCTTCATTATAGCTTCTCTGTCTTGGTAGACTGAAGTCTTCTTGGAGTCAAAGGCTCTCTTATAGATGTCAACGGGCCTCAATGTGGGCAGATCTTCTTGGAGTGCCTGGCTGTTTCTTAGATAGGAACATGATCCACAGTGGGCAGGTCTGCTTAGAGTGAATAGCTGTTTCCTAGTCAACAATGCAATCCATTGTGGGAGGAACATGGTACACATTTCCTGAAATCTATGGTAAAATTACACATTTCTAGTTCTAGTCATTTTTTCATCTAGAAAGAAAATACTTTTGATTATTATAGCCTGAATAAGCTTCATTATGGGGGAGGCACAAAAAGGGACATGAACACACACACACACACACACATACACACACACACACACACACATACACACACACACATACACAGAGAGAGAGAGAGAGAGAGAGAGAGAGAGAGAGAGAGAGAGAGAGAAGAGAGAGAGAGAGAGAGAGAGAGACTTCATATATACTTTGAACTTCTACTTTTATTTTATTCTAGATGTAGTTTTACTATTTAGGCCTAGCTGCCTCGAGCTCCTTGTACAGATTGGGCTGTTCATAAGCTCACATAGACCCCTCTGCTTTTGCCTCCAACATGCTAGGATTAAAGGTGTATATCATCATGCCTAACTCCCAACTAGCTTTTAGATATGCATTTTATCAGGCTTAAAAATTCATAAGGAATTCTTAAGAGCCTAACTGAAACTATAGGTTACTGGTTTAAGAGTTTTACCGGTTAATAATACACAAGAAAAACTCTTATACATTTGATTTAAAAACAAAACAAAATTTATTATGTGAGCATCATAAACAAAAAGATTAAATTGTATGTTTTTTGTGACAGACAACAGCAATAACTTGCTTTGTAATGAATAAAGAAAAATGATGGCATTGTAAAAAGCATCGTGCTCTTTGAAACCATTTTTCTTTCTTGGATAGCTAAAAGAAGGTGAGAAAATATTTTGAGCTCCCACACTCCTTGCAATAAATCTGAAACTACAAACCTTTAAGAAGTTAAAGAATTC
>NC_140487.1:12540000-12560000 GCF_964271855.1 Acomys minous
ATAAACTCCTAAGGTTAATATAATAGCTACGTTTTTGCTAATTATGTCTGATAAATGACCTGTGTATATTTAAAACTTTTAAATTTAAATAGGTTTTTCTAGATCTTGTGTAACTATAAAGAAGTATAAACCAGGCATGAAGATGTCATTCTTGGAATCTCATTACTCCAGAAGCGAAGGAAGAATAATAGTAAATTTCATGCTAGCCTGGGCTACATAGTGAGATGCTGACTCAGCACACTGCAGGGCACTGTCCTTCAGTCCATCTCTCTGCTAAGGACTGGGCCTCTGTGTCTCAGTGTCTCCTCAACAGTCTTGAGACTCTGAGGACACCCAGAAAGTGCCCTTCCTGTTCACCCACTTCCACCATCTGGCTCATTTGTGTTTTCATTGGGGATTTTATTTAAATAAGAACATTATGGAAAATTTGCCAGTTTTCAGTACAGAGGAATAGCAAGGAGAATGTATCATCAAAACATATGCAACAAATTCTGTAAAAGGATAACTACAAAGTTATATTCCCTCGCATCTTAAGAATTCTTTAAAATGCAAGGAATATTCTCATCACCTCATTGATCTACACAAAATATACAACTGAATTGAGATGTGGGCCTTGGCAAAAACTTAAGATACAACACTGAAATACTCCCAGAAACCTATTATCTAACTTACTTTAATGCAATAATGTTTCTAAGTAACAAGTTCTATCCAGACCTCAAATCTTTGTCCTCGAGACTTTGCATCTTAGTGTCTTCTCCAAGCCACTGAGTGCCTGCTTGCTCAGCTGTGCTTCCCTGTGAAAAACACACCCAGCCTGAAGCTCCTTCTACGCACTGTCCTTCCTAGGGGCACCCTCCCCACTATTTAAGGACTGATGCAGATTGTGTTAACTCCCCATACGCTATTTGACCCATCCAAATTAGACCAATCTTCTCCTTGGACCCACTAAAGCATTTTTAAAATTGCTCATGCTGATATTGTAAACCATAGAGTTTGATTCATAGTCTGCCTCAAATATGAGGACATTTGATTTCAGTTTCTGTTTCTCTGGTCAAAAGACAGGGTTTTTCCTTGAATATTTCACCATTTACTTTGATTTTGGCTATTGGCTTGCTGTATATAGCCTTTATTATGTTGAGGAAAGTGCCTTGTATCCCCGATCTCTCTAAAACTTTAAACATGTGTTGGATTTTATCAAATGCTTTCTCTGCATCTAAAGAGATGATCATGTGGTTTTTTTATTTTCAGTTTGTTTATATGGTGGATTACATTGATGGATTTCCATATATTAAACCATCCCTGCATGCCTAGAATGAAGCCTACTTGGTCATGATGAATGATATCTTTGATGTGTTCTTGTATTCGTTTTGCAAGTATTTTATTTAGTATTTTTGCATCGATGTTCATAAGAGAAATTGGTCTGAAATTCTCTTTCTTTGTTGAGTCTTTCTGAGGTTCAGGTATCAATGTGACTATGGCCTCATAGAACGAATTTGGTAATATTCCATCCATTTCTATCTTTTGGAGTAGCTTGAAGAGTATCGGTATTAGCTCACCCTTGAAGGTCTGGTAGAATTCCCAGCTATTCCACTCCTTGGAATATACCCAAAAGATGCTCCAGCACACAACAAGAAAATTTGCCCAACCATGTTCATAGCAGCCTTATTCATAATAGCCAGATCATGGAAACAGCCTAAGTGTCCCTCAGTAGAAGAATGGATAAAGAAGGTGTGGTACATATACACTATGGAATACTACTCAGCTATTAAAAACAAGGAATTCCCGAAATTTGTGGATAAATGGATTGAGCTAGAAATGATCATAATGGGTGAGTTAAGCCAGAAGCAGAAAGACTTAAATGGTATATACCCACTTATATCTGCATACTAGCCCAAGGGGCATGTCCCATGAAAGCCTTCACTTACCAGGAAACTGGTACAGAGGGGAGGACATCCTATTGGGACTCTAGATGAGAGAAGTATGGGAGAATAGCAAAGTAGAAGGATCCAGAGGGTCCTAGAAACCTACAAGTAGAACATTATGATAGGCAGATTTGGGCCTAGGGGTCCCGCTCAAACTAAGGCACCAGCCAAGGACAATACAGGCGGTAAAACTTGAAACCCCTACCCAGATCTAGCCAATGGTCAGAACATTCTCCACACCTGAGTGGAGAGTGGGATATGACTTTCTCACGTACTCTGGTGCCTCATATTTGACCATGTCCCCTGGAGGTGGAGACCTGGTGGCACTCAAAGGAAGGACAGCAGGCTACCAAGAAGAGACTTGATACCCTCTGAGCATATACAGGGGGTGGTAATCCCCCTCAGGAACACTCATAGGGGAGGGGAATGAGGGGAATTAGGGGAAAATGGGAGGGAGGGAAGAATGGGAGGATACAAGGGATGGGATAACCATTGAGATGTAACAAGAATAAATTAATAATAAAAAAATTTAAAAAAACCAAAAAAACAAAAATAAAATAAAAATAAAAATAGACAGGGGTTTTCAAGTGTTTGAATACAGGTGGAGCTGGAACCACCACACATGCTAGGCTCTATGATGTATCTATGAAGCTTCTGGTTTCAACTATTCCATACCACCTTCATCTTACACACTGACCTCTTCACGGTAGTAGTGGTGCCTTGTTCTGATGGGTAGATTGTGAAGCTTATAAATGAAGACTTTTACACATAGCCAGGATCTTGTCAATACAGCTGATTGGATAATTTACCTTCAAGGCACTAAGAGTTTTCTTTACACTAATTTTAAAAGAAAGAAATTGAATTTCCCCCCTAGGATCAAATGTTCTTGGAGTCTTTTCTATTCAGAATTAGGTGATGAGGCCTAAAAAGGGATAAATAAATATTTTCTTTCGTGGTTATAGTTTTGATCTGATAATCTACTAACATAATCCTAATCCAAGTGAATACTTATTTTCACTCAACTTAAAGATCTGAATGTCAGTCACTAATATAATGTTTAAGAAAGTACCAGAAAGTTGTAGGAGTGATTTGAGCATCCCAGAGGACAAAGCTGCTTGGAATTTTTAGCTCCTATGCATAAAGATTGGTAGAATATTTTCCAAGAGAAATAAAACATTTATCATTATTATCTTTAATATTAGCATTCTATTAGCTTTTTGTTCCTTTCCTTATTTAGGTACTCAAAGTGGCCCAAGTGTTTGCTTAAATGTGGCGTGCGAAGTAAAATAAATAGAACTTAATCTCTTAACCCCTCTCTCTCCACAAACAAACACATACCATTTGTGTGTTGGAGTCATAGAGAATTAGTTTATTTCTGTGGCTATCAATATCTTTCTCTCCTTGCTTAAATCCCAGGAGTGTTAAATTTCTTTATGATTAAAAGCCCAAGGTATAATTTTGTTGCAAAGTTTCAAAGTACTATGTGTAGTATAATTAAAATTGCTTGTGGGGGGAAAAAGTCTCCCTTCTATCTTAGAAAAACCCATGATAACTTAAGTAAAAGAAGACCCTGCCTTTTGCTACCTAGCACCTCACTACAGCGCTTCTGCCCAAGTGAAATCCTTTGAAATGTTTTAATTATAAAGGAGTCATTCAGCACAATAAATTTCTATGTATTTAGTATTTTGATTAATTTAGGAGTGAACATAAGGAATACTGAACAGTTTGGTTGCCTCATTTGTAATCTTCAGTCATGCAGCAATGGCTAGGTAGTTAAGAATCCAGAGGGCTCTGGGGACAGAGTACTTGGGTTTGAAGCTGGCCTTTTTTCCTAATAGATCAGTGAAGGTCCTATGATCCTATTGTACCCATTTTTTTAGTCATAAACAAGAGAAACAAAATATTATCTTTTATAGTTGCTATGAAAGATAAATGTATATATATATGTAAATGTATACATTAATACATATAAATTACATATGTATAAAATACATACAGTATATATATATATATATATGTATATATGTAAAAATTTTGAATGATGTGATCTCATGACTGGGTCACAAGTGGTGAATACATATTAGATATTGTCATAAAATCCCTAAAACCTTATTTCTTTTTATAGAAGGTGTGTTATAAACACAGAAATTGATGATTAAATATTGTATGGTTATTTTTCCTAAAAAATTTTTAGTACTTCTCCCCAAAGTAAAATATTACGAGTATCTCAAAATATCATAAAACAAAAAAATTTGTAGCACATATTTCAGATGACAATTATAAGACCCATATTGATGAGCTACCTTTTCTTAAAAGAATAATGAAACAAAATATATAACACAATGTGCTACTATAATTATTCAAAAGGACAATTAGGGAACAGATTCTAGAACACTGCAATGCTGAGCCAAAAGCTCAGATCACGTCTCAGACCATTTTTACATCACTTGAAAAGCTTATTTCAAAGCAGAGGAGCCAGCACCGATATGCTCTGCTCAGAGAGCTTCTACACTTATTCTCCTCTGTCATCCATCACAGGGTTCATCATTAGCTTGTCATTAAAATCATTAACATACATGCGATGAGGGGTCCAGGCATGTATCACTTTTGCTGTGTACACTGGGGCTTACACAGTTCTTATTATACACACTGAAGTAAGAAAATCTAGAATAGAATAAAATGAAAAATTTAAGAAATACAGTAATTTTATGTATCTGTATATTATATATGTACATATATTTTATGTGTATGCCTATTTGAAAATAAATTTTTCTTCCAGAAATTTCTTTATGCTTATGATCGAACCAAATCCCCTGTATCTGTAAAGATGTCAAAGCTTCAATCACATTTTGATTTGTTTTGGTGTTTTGGCATTTTCTGTCTCATTATTTTTGATTGTGTCTTTTGTGGTGTTTTTGTTTGTTTCTTTATTACTAGCTCTTTTTAATTTTTTTTTTTTGTGAGAAAGAGTGGATGAGTAAAGGGAAAAAAAGAACATATATTTGTGGAGGTAGGAAGATGGGGAGGTTCTGGAGGAGATGTGGGAGAGAAAACATGATCAAAATATACCATATGTTAAAATTAGTTTTAGAAAGCTTCAATTTTACTTATTATAGAAACCAGATAACATTACCAATATTTCCCACTGCCAATATTCATTTAACAAACCTTTATTAAATCTTTCTATATGTTTTTACTAAGAACCAGTAGTTTAGAATCGAGGGAATACATACTTAAAAATCCCAGTTTGCCAGGAATAAAGGTCCTAAGAAAAGGATTAATGAACAGGTGTTCTTATAAGTGGGAGAGAGTATATTTCTCTGAGAATTACTCTAATCAATTAAAATACATATACATACCTGGTGAAATTTATTGAAGAGAATAGAGCAAAGAAATGCTAAGACACACATGGCATGCTTGGTTATAAAATGCCCTGTGGACTTGGAGAGTCAGGCATTTATCATAACACATACTCCTAGTGACATGAAATGTATCTATGCCTTCCTTCTGCTTCAGGGTTTCAATTGTTCTATACATTAAACTTCTGTCTTTGCAAAAGCCATAAAAATAAACTGAATGTTACTTCAGAAGAATAGATTATAACAATTTGTAGGAATATAATACATAACAACATTTGAAACACTGAAGATATACTTTACTAAAAATTATAAACACACAAAAATATTCTCCTTGGGTTTACTGATCTGCATTGTTTCATTGATGAGACCTTAAACAAAGAATATTTACTGGGCTTATTTGTAACATATACAGGTAGCATTGGTGTTTAGTTTAAATACACTTCTCAATCATTCTTTTGCCAATTACAGCCTAGTGTTAATCAGATACCTATATCATTAGAAAGAAGAACACAAACTTTCAGTTACAAGGGTAGAAGTGTAATGTGACCTACCTTTTGTAATCAGTTTCATAGTCCTTCCAGACTATTGAAAATACAGCATATACTTTTAAGTGGACATTAAAGTAACTTCAACTTTGAATTTTAAAATAAATTGTATATTCAGTTAATAATGGATATTTTTTCAAAGTAGAGTATAGTAATTCATTATGATGCTTTAAATCTATTCTGTCCATGAGAGAAAGACTTTAAGTTCAATTACTACATTTTAGTTCATCGTTTAGCAGTTACTGTAGAAAAGCAAGGATTTAAGTTTTCTTCTTGAAGAAAGCATGATGCCCCACAACTTGAGGTAATTTGTGGTTGTGGGATTAAAAACATTTGAAACTTTTTAAAATAGCTGTATGAAAAGACTCAATTAATGTTGGCAAGGTATAACACCTTCTATTATTTCATAACAAAATAAAACCATCCAGTACTTCTAGACTGATAAATATTATCTCTTTATATAAGTGGGGGGGGGGGGGAAGTAAAGCATTTGATTATGACATCCATAAACATGGGAAAGAGAAGAGACATGAACAAGTGACTTCTGGCCTCATAAGTTCCTCTAACAGGTTGTGTGTTTTTAAATATGTATTTATTTTACTTTATGTGTATGAGCATTCTGCTTGACTATATGTAGGCACACCGCATGTGTGCCTGGTGCCCACAGACGTCAGGAAATCAGATTCCTGGGAGTTGACATACTGGATGGTCATGAGCCACCATTTAGGTGCTGGAAATTGAACCCAGAAAGAACAAGTGCTCTTGTGTCTGAGCCATTTCTTCATCCCCATTTTATATAATTTTCAATTACATGGAGGAAATACAATAAAAGCAGTGGTGGATGCCATAGTGGAGAAGTGCTAAGGAAGGGAAGGAAGGAAGATTGAGGGTTTAAACTCTGATTACATTGTGAGGTGGGTCCAGCTTTTTGGATAGGTTTAGAAGTTTTCAAAAATTGTTACAAGGAGAAAAGAGAAAGAGCAGAATGAAAAATGGGAAAACAGAGAAAATCTTACACAAATTATCAAAGTCATGGGGAGCTGCTAATATACTACTTAAAAAGTTAGAAAAAATTTTAGCTGCATCTCAGAGAGTGTATATTTCTGCACTTTTAGGGGAAGGCTATTATGATTTAGGAGCAGAGAAATGAATAGGCTGAAGTTTTAAGATTGTTTTACACCGTATAAACAGAGTTTAGAAGAGTCAAAGAAGGAATACCAGTTATGAGTTTCCCAATACAGTGTGATAAGGTGCTGACAGCCAGGACAGATGTGCACAAGAACTGGTGGGAAACATCAATTTAGGCTGAAGGTTGTGGGGTAAAATGTTTTGCATTTTTTAACTCTTAAATTTATATGTGAATGGCTTCCTTCTATACTTTACCAAGAGAGCAGGGGAAGCTCATAATCGAGCATGTGATGCTGGGGAATTACAGATTTTTTTTTTTCAGTGCTAAAGTAGGTGTGTGTGTGTGTGTGTGTGTGTGTGTGTGAGAGAGAGAGAGAGAGAGAGAGAGAGAGAGAGAGAGAGAGAGAGAGAGAGATCCTGAGAAGAAGAAGAAAAAAAACACCTGAAAAGAGAGGAGAGAGAGAGGGAGGCCACATGGGTTAGATGGAAGAGAATCACGTGACTAGCATGGATGGAGACTTGGCCCAGATGAAGAACATTAGCAAGTATTAGGGATTATGGATGGGAGGTAGCTTGAGAGGCATTATTAGAAGCAGCTGTCATGGGACTGGGGCAAGTATGAGAAGTAGTTTAGAGGATTAATGTCTTCCCTGGCCCAGGTTAACTAAGGCGATGTTAAAATATAACAAAGTGTCTGTGTCTTAATTGACTGCTAGCTGGGCATACTAATGCTACTAATAATATTAATAAATTAAACAACATGATATATAAAGAAATAAAATTGCATGTCTATGCAGTAATAATACTTAAATTATCGTGAAGCATTTAAATTAATTTAAACAGAGCTATCTATTCCAATCTTCTATGTCTGTGCCTCTCCAGGTGGTCTGACCAGCAATGAAGAGCGGGAAGAAGTCCTCAGAATGATCCATGGTTTAGTTGCCTTTCCATCCTTTTCATACATTGGCCTAAAACTCAACTGAATCACTTAAAATGGTGATCTATGTAGGCAAATAACAGGCAAGTATCAGTCATTTCCATAACACTCAATCAAAAAACTGATTTTATGCTGACCTAAAGTTTTAACTCTCTGCGAACAGGAACGTTTTCTTCATCCCTTTGTTTTGATCTCTGTAGTGACCTATGTATTCAGCAAAGGAGAAGCTCATAATGAGTCATACACATTATGTTTCACTGGTAAGTGGTCATTTGTGTTTGCTGAAAAAAATTTAACTTGTCTTGTTTGAGGAATCTGCAAAACAGCAGTTGAATTTTGTATTCTAGTTAACCGTTCAGTTTTACAGCCACCCTCAGTAAATGCATATTTTCAAACCTCAGAGGACAAGTTACATTAATACACTGACTTGTTGCCTAAAGGAACGTGTTGCTTCTTTTGTTGTGAAAATTATAAGGACCTAAGGCATTGGTGAAGGCAGAAGAAATGTTAATGTTTGCCTGCACCCTACAGCAGAGTCACATTACAAGAGGAAAGTTTATCTTTTTAGATTGTGGTCACACAGCCTAATCCCTAGAGGGATGTAAATTTTATTCACTATATCCTTGTTCAAGACTAAGTGAAAGGGTCCTATAAACTCTTCCTGGTTTTCTCTTGAACGAGAAAGGCCCATGAGTAAAGTATCTTAAGCTAAAACATTCAAAATGCACTTAAGTAAATGCAGGTCAGAGTAGAAACTTAACAGTGCTTTCTCAGTTTGGATGCTTTCAGTATTATCAAATATCACGATTAAAGCACTTATATGTGTCATGGTTTGTGAGACACTCCACACTGCCGACTGTATAAACTCTTTTTTAAAATTATTATTTAATTAATTTATTCAGATTACATCTGAATTGTTATCCCATCACTTGTATCCACCCATTCCTCCCTCCCTCCCTTTCTCATCCTATTCCCCTTCCCTGAGACCAAGGAGGACCTCCTCCCCCACTATATGGTCATAGGCGATCTATCATGTCTCATCTTGGTAGCCTGCTTATCCTTTTTATGTTTTTTTTTTCAATTTGCCAAGCTGTAGCTGTCTACTAACTGACCAGATTACAAAAAATACCACCTTAAGTTCATCCATCTAATAAGCCTGTTTATCTGGTCTTCGCTGTTTGCCACATCGTCACCTTCCACAAAATGAGTTGTCTTTTTCTTCATTAAACTCTTAAGTTCAAGGCCCAGTACAACACACAATCACTTTATGTGGATCAAATGATAGATCCAGCAAGCGCTATGTCTAGCTCTTGGTGAATGCATACTTATATGCACATTCCCATACATGAAGCTAGGGATGAAATATGAAGTCTTAGAAATGTATGAGATGTACTAACAAATATTGTGAAGAAAAATGTGGTGCAGAGAAATACAATTTATGGCCAATATCTATAATATGGCAGTAAATATTGTATCAATGATGTACAAAACCAAATGTTACAAAAGACTGCAACTTTTTATGTGCTTTTATGTGCTCATTATTAGCCATTTCCTTATAACCTTTATGCATGTACACTAGTTATTTGAGTATAGTTATATACATTTAACATAGTAATATCCTAAAAGTCCAGAACAGCGTACTCTGGAACTGCATTAGGTGTTTATTTGTACTAAATATAATTTGAATATTTTTTGCGTAAGTGGAAGATAAAACTCCAGATGAAAAAGTTTACACTCAAATAATTCATCCCTGCCCTTTATTTAGAGTCATGTCCTAACTGGTCAACAATGTTTAAAAATATTAGAATAGATTCACTACAGACATATGATATACATTCATTTCATAGGTTCTGCTTAGTTTGTAAAAAAAAAAACACAAGCTTTCTAGTTATAAGAAATTTCAAGAGCAAGATGGGAGTTTTTCTTTCATAACTACATTTCCCCCTCAGTGTATAGGACAGGCTTTCAAACGAATCACAATAGCCATTGGTATCTCGCTACTAAAATAAACAATGTATACAATTAGCTAGCTGTCTATTTCCTATTTATTTAAATACATTTCTTTTCCAATTAGCTCTATTTGCCAATGACAATAGCCTTTTTTCCTATGTAAATGTTTTGAATATATAAAATTCTAAAATATAAATACAGAATTCTTTAAGATAGATTTAATTTCATGAGGCCAACTGTTTATATTTGCTTCTTTTCAATAGATAGCATCTATTGAATTGATTGTAAATGTGGAAACATGGTAAGTTTAGTTACCTCCACTTATGTATTCTGTTTGAAATTAGAAATGATGTCAGTCATAGAAAAAATGTTGCTTTCTTGTTGAGGAAATAGAGCTTATCCAACATATTATAGAAATAAACTGATAGCTAAAATTAAAAATTCAAATAAAATGTTTACTTTTTAAACCATTTGATTAATTCTTTAAAAAAATGAGAGTTGCTCAGGGTAATATCATTAAAGTTACATTTCTGGCCACAGACACTTTATGTCATTCTACCTATGATTTTTTCCGTTCAAAGCATTATCCAGATTTTGTTGATAACAAGTAGGCTAGTAAAGTATAAATTTAAGAACAGTTTAGAGAGTTACTTAATTTTTTCAATGTAGAGGGATGAATGACAAAATTATTACAACAACCAGGAATAAAATTCTCATTCTCATTTTACCAAGTAAGAAGCTATAAAACAATCTTTATTAATATATTTCATTTTTTGCAACTTATTACCTTACTACACAATTTACTATTTTTGTAGATTAATATAATGCTTCATATTAAATTTCTATTGTTGATTAGATCAATCATTATTGCGATATGAATAAATTACATATAGCTACTTCCTCTAGACAGAAACATTATACCAGCCCTATAGAAATAAAATTCCTCCCTCTTTGCCCTTGATGAAGATGGAAACAATCCTTCTTGAAAGAAGTGTGTGACCAAGAAGAAGTAACTTCAAGCTTGGGGTCAGCCAATGTTCCCTCATCTCATAGATACCACGCAGATGTCATCTTTCCGAGGACATAAATAGAAATAACCTACTCACTTTCCACATCTGCTAGACATAAACAAATAAACTTTATTTTCAAATTTAAAGCTAGGATTTAATTTTAATACTAGCATATATGATAAGCTACTTTTTGTCTGTTAACAACAGAGGTATTTTAGAATTTGATTGCAAAGAACTGTTATTTTTTAGATAATATTGTTTCCCCTCTAAGACGTGTTTTAATTATTAATGATGTAGTTTTAAATTCTATTCTACATGTTAAATAGATCTGACCCCAAGGAGTGGCTCCAAATCTCGTTACAGTCTACAGACATTCTAAGAAATAGAAAATCAACAATGATCTGACTTAAAGTTATAAGACAGAAGTTTGTGATCACATGCATACATCTCAAAACCTCTCTAAGACTGCCTCATTTTACCTGAAGCACTATATTGAAATTTATTCAAATTTATGGCACATTGTTTAAAGAAACTGGATTTTACATTATTTTGAGGCTTACTGCCAAGCAGTTTTATACAGTCTTTCTATGACATCTATTAAGAAAATATTCACAACAGAATTAAGATTTACCAGTTATTTGAATTGCTAACACTTACAGTCGTGACAAAAAAGGATATGATTCTGTTGCAGATGTAAATATATATGAAATTATTTTGATCATTGATAATTACAAATAATTGCACCCGGATCTCTGAGTTAATTGCCTGTGAGTATACACATGCACTGATACATACTGTGTCCCTTACGTGTATGATTTTCACAAACTTTCAACCATAGGTCTGAAGGCTCTTCCATTTCTCATGTGTCATTAAGAGATATAAAGCCTGGCTCAGATCTTGACCCTTAGCAAAGCAGTGCTGTGTTGCTGCTGTGCCAACTCTGCTTTGAACCACCACTCTGCACTCTGGCCTTATTCCTTGGGCCAACCTTTAGTCTGGAACAGCAGGGTGCATGGGCTTATGGGATATATGCACCAGTTTCTGTTTAATTTAAATTGACTTCTTGGATTGTGACTTTTTACAGATCTTGATGTCACAGTCTTATAGCCGGTCACAGGGCTCTGACTGCCTCAACGGTAGGTGGAACTTCTGTTTGCCCTGACTGTTTCTTATTTTTCCCACTGCCAATCTGCTCCAGGGAAAATGTGCTCCCTCTCAGTTGGCTCTTAGTGAAAGTGTCACCTAGCTTCTTTGTAGGCACTGACTTCCTCCACCTGGACGTCACATGGTTCATGCTACTAGCTAAGTCTGTGCTTTGAGACTGGCTGCTCTGGAGGACCTAATCCTTTGCTCAGGCTAAGTTCCTGAATTGACTCACACTTCAGTTGTCTCCTAACCATGCATCATTATGCTGTATTCAGAGCATGAGGGTGGAATAGAAAATGAAAACAGTCTTGATCTTTTCATGTGAGCCTAGTGCATCATCTCTTTCTCTCATTTGGCAATCAGAGGGATTTGTGGCTTTAGCATTGGAGTATAAACTTGTTCAGCAGTAAGATTATACAGTATGGCCCCTGGCTGCCCATGCTTTTTGTCTTTTAAATATTTAGCTGTTTTTATTCCAAAGATAAAGAACAATATAAGAAATATTCGCCTTCACTTGTGTTACACTGTTTAATTAACTGTGGCATATATGTTATATTAATGCCTGTCTGTCTATCTATCTATCTATCTATCTATCTATCTATCTATCTATCTATCATCTACCTATTACTTAATTCTATCCTAATGATAGATTTGCTTATGGAATGCAGCATCCCTGTGCTTTCAACTGATTTTATTCATGGTGAAATATTATTAATAAATTATAGAAATGGTAAATATTAATCTCTTTAAAGGAGCCACATATCTCCACATCCTAAGTTTTTTGCCAAAGCTAAATTTAAAACCAGAGGCAGTGATTTGTAGATTCTTTACTCCTTTCTGTTATCTAGAATTATGAAAAAAATAATATCCAAGCAATATGTGTTCTTTAACCATTTAGGGAACGATTCTTTGACCCTTAGAGACAGAACATTTCTATGGCTCTACAAACAGAGAAAAAGAAGATGTATCCTCTAATAAATATCTTCTTTAGATATGAAACAGAATCAGTAAGCTACAGTACTGCCAGCTAAAGTTGCCTGACACACTTTGCCTAAATTGTGGGATTTCACACCACGGATGTCAGATAGCATCTGTAAAGTTCTATAAAAGCCTTCAAAACCCTATAGGAACCCACAAATTTCCACAATTGGCATGCTGGGGCTATCACACATTTTAGAAGAAGATACTGTCCCTCTGGTAGGATCTTTTTATTAAGAGGAACTAGAATGATTTGTAAGTGCCACATACAGGGCCTGGAATAATGTCAAAAAGAACGGGAGCTACTGATCCACACCAGCAGCCCTTGACAAAGGAGAGGAGATGATAAAGAGCTGGCGTCATCAGGACTTCTGCAATCATTTTGGGAAGCGATCTCAAAGCTAACTAGCAAAGTTAATGAAAAAGTTTAGACATTAAATAAAAATGGAATTAAACCAGAACAAAAATTACAAGAGGCCTAGAAAGGTTAGGGGATAGAAATTAAAGATAACCGGAACAGTGTTAATGAGAAAATCTGACAAAACATGTGAGAAGCCAAGAAGTACAGTACGCTTTAGTTCAGAACTTCATAATGTAACACAAAGGCCCCCAAACAGCAGAAAGTATTACTGCCTTCACAGCAGCGAAAACAATGAGAGAGCACGCCACTGGCTCAGAGTAGCAGTCACTTTTAACTGTTTTCCTGAAATGTAGAGCCGCGCCACTTTGAAACGCTTTTGCCCACGGGGAGAGCTAACATCGGTGGGAATTTTATATAAAATATCGCCAACCAAAGGAATGGGATCTGCAAAACCTACACGTGCCTCCAAATGGTAATTTAAAAGTTTAAGGAAGGGAATGCGAATGGGAGACAAAGGAAGTGTTACATGTTTGGATAGCATGTTTTATGAGGACTCATAGTGTAGAGTCCCAACACCGCCATATTGGAGAGTGGGGGCTAGGTGGATCCTTCTAGTTTTCTTTGTGACACACTGCTTTCGACTCGAGAAGCCACAGCATAATATATTGACGTGGTTCTACAACTTCTTGAGGCTCTCCAGGGGCCAAAGATGATGCCAAGATGACTGAGATATGTGTGCCATTCAGGAATTTTGGGGGTACATAGAACACACCCTGGTCATAGAGGTAAATATGACCTCATTGCAATCTTCTACCAACACACACGCCTTTTACACGTGACACATTTCTTTAGCCCCAAAGTTTGTCTTCTGAAGACAGAACCAATTTACTTTCTAACCTTACACACAGCATATTAATGTTCTCTATATTTTATCATGAGCTCTCCGACTTCCAGTAGTTTCTCCCATAAGAAGAAAATTGACCTTGCAACCAAGGTCAAATATTTAGTGAGTAGAATTTTTAAATGACAGAAGAGTAAGAGGGCTCTGAAAGTTCTCCCTAAGCTGGCTTTGTGTTGAGGCACAAGTTGCCCATTTCCATGGGACTCTCCTTCTGATTATTAGTGTTTCCTACTGGTGGACTTTCAGATAATTTCTTACGTGTTCTTTCTGAGCCAAGTTCACCAGTAGGAAACACTAATAATCAGAAGGAGAGTCCCATGGAAATGGGCAACATTCGACTCAACACAAAGCCAGCTTAGGGAGAACTTTCGTTTTGATCTCTCAATATAGAATTGGAAAATAGAAAAATGAGGGTCTCACTTAAGATTGCGCAAGAGAAGGTGACTCTGAGCCAACTCACTGAGAATGAGGAGCAATAATGGCTTAATAAAGAAGGACCAGTGAGGCTGTGCTAATTATTGTGATTTCATCATTAAGCACCAGTGTGTCTCAGATTGGAAAAGAAAGGCTCTGGACTAATTGCCTTGGCATGGGTTTGTTTGCCTTTCAGTTCTGTCCAAATATTTTTTTTTCTCTTTTAAGTCTAACAAATGTGAGAAGACAGTAAGTTTAAATTACTTTTGTGTAAACACATCATCAGAGTAACTTAAAAAATAGTTTCCAAACAGTGGAAGAGGATGCGTTTAGCTCCGAGGTGAGTTGATGTGTCTGGGTGGGTTTGTGTGTGTGTGAATCCTCCTTGCTGAGGGTAAGGGGACAGGGGAAAGGGGAAAGAGGGAGGGATGGTGGGATGTGGTAAAGATGGAGAGGGCTGTGACCAGGATTGTAAAATAAATGAATAAATAAATACAATAAAAAGGTAAAATGTATATAAAATAGAAAGCATCCTTGACACTTTTCCATATTGTGGATGGCCAGACAATTCTTTGAGCAGTGTTAAAAAATATATAAATTATGAAAAAAAAATCAAAGGGCCAAAGAGACAGTTCAGTTGCTAAAGTGGAGGGTGGACACCCAGGAGGACCTGAGTTCAGATCTCCACACTGCCTAGTATTCATAAAGAGGAGCATTAGAGCTACTTATTGGTCTAAACTTTTAGTTTTCCTTCCTCAGGAGTCTAGCTGAATCGTGGATTTTACTCATGGAGGTGTTAGTTTGTGAAGCTAAACTGTTTCCAGTGAACTAGCCATATGCCTGAAATCTAGGGCACATTCTTATGAAACTTGCAGAGGGAACATGCATGGCTCATGCACCCCAAATGCCGTAGCACTAGAGGGAACACGCATGCGTGTCTGATGCATATCCAGATTCTTCAGTGCTAGTTCAAGAAATGGTATGAGGAGCCAGTCTTCGGGAAGCAAGAGGCTGAGGTTAGATTCTGACAGAAGAATTAGTTGGAAAGCCTCCCGGGAAATAAAATAACAAGGAGAGGTAGAATTTATGTAAGAGAAAGTGGACACAAAATAAAGGGCAGAAAAAAAAGTTTTAGACCAACTAAATAATTTTTTGTTTGGAAATGCTTTCTTTTTTTGAAAATAAAATTTTGTAGTGGAAGGACAGTTAGAAGAGAAAAGTGGAATACGTGGGGGAATCTTGGCATCTCCAGACTTTTATAAGCAGCCCACATCTGTCCTTTTTATTTAATGATCCATGTCTCTACTAACCTCAAGTGCACACTCACGTTCAACCGCATCACTATTATGGAACTGAATAAAAATTTAAACATACTGAACATTTCTGGTGTTTTTCTTTTTATCACTCCCCAGAATCTGAGGACATTTAATTTCTTAGAATACACAGCAAAATTGTGAAGTCATCAGTTTTGCCTTCTAGCCTATCTCCTATTTTGCACTGATTTTTTTTTTTAGAATGCCTACGAGTTTTCCTTGTTTTCTTCTTAGAACACAATCAGGTGCCTTTTCCCAGCCTTGTTTTAAAGCACTTATTGTACTAATTCATTGCCTTTAACTCCGAGTATTTAATTTAAAGCAGATACTATAGAGAATCAAGCCTCTGAAAATGAATCTTCTGAATCCGCTTCTCTTAATTCAAAAACATCGTGACGTGACTGCTGTCAAGACATGGTAGATTCAGTGGGATTTCAGAGCGTTTGCTTCCTGAGTCAAGGACGGCAGTGACTGTACCGAACCCAAACCTGTGACCCTGAAGAAGCTCCACACGAATAACACCATGGCTTGCTATCTAGTCACTTAGGAGTCTGGTCTCATCTTCACTTATTCCAAACTCTGTATTTACTTTCTGAGTTCTAAATTCCTGTCCATTCCAGTCCTCCCTGTTCCCAGGCACATGAGTTACTAATTGTGGGTTGGTATTATTCTCTCTGTTAGAGTTGTGCACTGCCAACAACTTCAGCTAATATTTTCTTACGCCTCTAATCCTTTGCCCACTGACTCTGAGTAATGAGTTCCATATGATAAATTCCTCTCTTAAATTGCCTCACTTTTCTCTCCTCCTCCTTTTAGAGAAAGGGTTTCTTTGTGCAGCTCTGGCTGTCTTGGAGCTTGCTCTGTAGACTAGGTTGGCCTCAAACTCATGGAGATGCACCTGCCTCTGCCTCCCGAGTGTTGGGATTAAGGTGTAAGCCACCATGGCCTGGCAAGTTCCCTCACTTCTAATGGGATGCTTATTTTATGGATTATAAGAGAGGTAGGAATAAAAAGAAAGATACTGTTTGTGCAAACTATCTATAAATTTATGTAGTGGATAGAAATATAAACATTACAAAATGTATTTTGTATTGATTTTAGCCTCATTTAAGATTGTAATGAGCTACTACAACAGGTCCTATCAATCAGTAGCTAGGTAGACACACAGCACAAAAAGCACCACTATGCTCCAGGTATTCAGTTTATTTGCAAAAATCTCACACATAGTAAGTATTACTGAAATTTCAGCAATGAAAAACATAGAAAGACAAAGAAACCAAAGGAAAGAAAACTTGTCCATTGCCATCAGGTGCTGAGTGCCAAATCTGGTGCTGGGCCACTAACAATCTGACACATTTGGGCTATACTGACTGTCTTTTATATTAATATTGGCATAATAAGCCCTTCCAAAACATACAGCACGAATTTAAACTTAAGAAAAAAACCACAAAAGCACTACCTATGTGTTTTATAAAATGGATTTTTCATTTCTATTCAACTAACAAATTCTCTGAACTATATTCAATTAGACCCAAATGATTTTTAATTGATAGAACCATGTTAAGAATTTCACCTTGCCATGGTTCGTAATGAACAGAAAATGTTTACAATTCTTTGCAAATAAGCACTTTGGAATGATAAGGTTGATTGTAAAATGGTGAGGGTCAGATATTGGTAGATATCTACAAAAAGTTAGTGGAGCAAAACACTGGAGTACCACTGTTGACCCAATATTTTGCAGGATAATTAGAAACTTGATTTTCATTTATATTACTTGGGAAAAGACAAGATATGGGATTCTTCTAATTTTTATCATTCTGAAATCTATTTCCTGCAAAGAAAGGGTGGCTCTGCTTTCATTTGTGGAATATAAATATAGGTTTTTCCCCCTGTGTCTTGATTCATGTCGCTATAACATACATAATGCATTAGTTGATTTTTTAAAATATAAACTGATAATGATACTATACTAAACATTAAATATATTTTAATATTATATTTCATACTACTATTTCTTTTAGATATTTCATGATTAAACTTTAGATTAACAATAAACTAAATGATCAGAACTACCAATTGTCAAGTGAAAAATACTATGAACTTAACAAGGCCATTATTTAGTCCAATTATTATTTCCAGTTCTGAAGTACAATGTTTAATAAACTATTTTATTAAGTCATTAATTTTTTATTTTAAAATTCTTAGCAGTGGACAATTAAACTTGTGAAAACTACTTCCTTCTGCATCTTCGTGCACGTGGTTTGCACCAGCCTCTACATACTGTTTAGGAGAAAGGGTAGGAGAACCCACAGTTCACACACTGCTTTTTACAAATGCCTTTCCTATGACTCTGCTTTTTAAATGGAGAAAAACAGCATCTGACTGTTGCTGGGTGTTTAAAGACAAATTCTCTGAGCACGTGCATAGGGAGTGAGCATTAGTAGAGTCAGGATAGCAACTGAAAAGAAAAGCCTCCAGCTACCACTGCATGGCGGACAGGATGATGATGCAGGGTGTAAAAACTTTTGTCTGCTTGCTCATTTTCTGTGCTTTAGAGTACGGCTGGTCTCAAGAGCATATATTCATGTTCTTTTACTTGGGGTTTTATCACTTCTTTTGTATTATTTAATACAACTAAAGACACTTCCAAAAGACAGATTTTTCCATTTTGGAAAAGTAATGGCTTGGAATCTGAGGAAACACTTTAATGACTGCAGTGTGTTTTTGCAAAGACGATAGAGTGAAAGAACCACACATCAATTAGGCATACGATCTCAAAGACATTCAAATGCCAAACAGTGGAAGGCAGTTTAAAAATCAACAAAATAATAACTTGAAAAAGGGTCTAATGAAACTAGGTAGGTAGCAAGGTTATACATCCCTTTCAGGCCTGCGACTGAACACTTAATGAGGGGAAAAGAGTCCAGTGTGATAGCATATACCTGTAATTCCAGCAGCACTTAGGAGGCTGAGGCAGGAGGACTGGTGAGACTCTGATTCTGTGCTACAATGGGAGACATTGTCTCAGAAGCAAAACAAAAGATAAAATAGCACCAGAAATGATAAAATATAAAAATGAAGGCAAGGAGTGATCTTGTATCACTCATGTGAAGCCAAGCAGCTTGCAGAGTAACTCCAGAAACACAGTCAAAACATCTGAGAGGCGTCCTAACTGCACAAAGCACATGGACTCCATCACTCAGCCATAATTATTTCACCAGGAGGTCTCATTTCTTGCAGGGTCAGTACTTCTTAGTAAACAAGAAACTGATATGCCCGACACTATGGAATAAGACCTGGTATTTTAAAAGTGTCATACACTTTTCTGAAATCCACAATACATCAATTTTTAATACTTCTGCTCTCTCAGCTCCATTAAAAAGATGGTAGGGGAAAGATTTTAGAGTAATTAATGATATAGTTAGCTGCTAAATATTAATAGGAATCGTAGTCTTGCATAAAATATAACATATAAACCTTGCCAATACAGACGCACCAGTAATTAAACTTGAATATGTAATTACACTGATTTATAAGACAGGCAAAAAGTTACACTTTACCAGCTTCTATGTAAACTGTGGGTAACAGTTAAACTTTGCATTTTACGGTTTGTAAAAATGGGCAATGTCTTGACTACAGTTCATAAATGGTTTAGAGTCCTGTAGCAGTAGTAAAAATGATCACAACTTACACTATCATGAATATTCTTATTAAACCATGCAAACCAAACTGTGATAATGGCCCATAAGATGGATGTTCACCAGAGACCCTGCTTCAAGTCCCACAGGACTTTACTAGTATTAAAAATCTGTAGCTGAATGCTACCAACACTAGTATAGGACACTTGGGATAATCTCTAAGACACATTAACAACAATTTAGATATACTTTTACTATTATGGTCATGGTATAATCCAACTCCAGTTAAACTTGTGTGTTTTTACTTAAACACCATGATAAAATTCAGGGAAATAAAACCAAATTCAGAAGCATACAAATACATTTTCATCCCTTTCGGGAATCTGTTAACCACACTT
>NC_140487.1:12565000-12602500 GCF_964271855.1 Acomys minous
AAAATAAATAATTGAAAAAAAAAACCTCTGTTAATTCTGCTAATAACTCACAGGAAACAGAATCGATTTTTTTACTTTTCATATTTGTCCTCGGTATTGGTAAAGTGACTTGGTGAGAAGCCACAGGAGTGAAAGCACAAAGCATGGCAGTGGAACTGAATTATATAGAAAAGGCCATCTCTGACGCGAAGCGCAAACGAGGCGTCCCTAGATTGTTCTCAGTACCTCAGGAGCAGTGTGACCAGCTGGCCTGAGGAGGTTTTTTTTTTTTTTTCTCTCTCTCCTACCAGCCAGGTCCTCTTTTAAGCGGGCGGTTTAGGCGTGTTCTTACATGGACTTTTGCCCCTTGCCATAATCTTTACTTTTCTCCTCTAATACTTCTTAATGGAGAACAGGATCAACTCCTGACATCAGCATCTGCGGCCCTCTAACAAAGGAGGAGCTGGTCCCCTCCCAAGCCCCATGTTGAAAATAACTCCACTTTTTGTCAAAAGAGCACTCAGGGCTTGGGGGCTCTGGTTACAGTGTGTGACTGTGATTATCCAGACGCCCCAAGGTGGTCTGGGGCGGGGCATGGGAAAGGGGCAAAAGGGGGAAGAGATGAGAGAAGGTGGTTTGTGATTTTTTAACAAACATGCGATTTGTCCTCATTATGCTCTTTAAGCAAATAAGTAGGCCAGCGTCAGGAGCTCTGGTCCAAGCGCGTGGAGTTGATAAAGACTGATCCATCTGTGCGGAGGCACAACTGCAATGGTGCTTCGTACATGTCCTTTTAAATGGCTCTTATCATAGCGCATTACCTGCAGATGTTGGATGGCTCTGGCTTCCCTCAGAGATCAAAGGATCTCATTGAATTGAGGTGATAATACGGGCCATCCTGACAACACATCTCTCAATTCCTCTAATGGGGAGAGCTCTCCTTCCTGAACAACCATTCAGAACAATTCATCACGATGCGCTTAGGGAATCGCCTCTGTCCGCATTTACCAGGAAGAAAAAAAAAATCACTCCAGAAATCCTGACTTGATTTTCCATGTGCTCTGGAATGGCTCCTGACCATTTCACTACAGTTTTCCTCTCCCAAAGTAGAGGATCTCCACCGAGTATTCATATCCTACCTGATGACATGGGGATGTTGTATTTGTCTGAATGTCGCCTTCGTATGGCTCCCACATTGGGCACACTGGCTGGGGTGATTACTGAGGGTCCCTGGGTAATCGGGGTGACGGGGGCCGTTGGTGTGGTAGGGGTTTGAGGTAAGCTCTGTGGGGATGTCTCCAACATGTTCTTCGACATGGTGACACTAGACACCAGATTTAGCTGCAAAGGCCCGAGAAGAGGGCAGGAAAAAAGGTAGAGACAAGAGAAAAAGACTTAAAAAAGGTTTGACAAATGAGAGTGGATTCACTTCTACAGCTGTGTTGCCACTAATAAGCCGCAAAAGGAAGCAGCCAAACTCGACTAATTACAGGATGAAATTGTATCATAAGATCTCTAATTAGAGAATGCCGTTAGAGGTTATCTAATAATCTACTGCAGTGTTACTCGGCACTCAGTAACTCCTTCTTCTCTTACCAGACTTCAGCCAAAGTGTATTTCCTTAAATAAGAGCCAGTTGCTGATTATTGACTGCCCCTGTTGTTAAACAGTTCTAGCCCCCAGAGAAGCAACAACAGCAGCTAAGAGGAACGATGCTGTGGTTTGAACCAATAGGATGTAAGAAGAACTTGCTAGTCTGTTGCTGCCAGAATTTTTTTTTTTTCCCCATGGCCCCAAATCTCAGCTGAGAGGCTCCAGCCAGCTGGAAAATTTTACGCTGACCTTTAGTCTCCTTGCTAATTTGGTGGAATGGTAATGACATTACTACATATTCAAACAAAATTGTCTTAATTGCAAATTAGCCGGAGGAGGCTGAAAATTTTCAAATTAAATCTGATTGGAGATGGAGAGAGGGAAATGGAATTTCCTCACTAACAATCATTTGTGGCATGTGTTAACAAATATAATGAAATGTCAAGTTTGCCAATTCCTCTGGAAGTATCATTTTCAATTTATGATTACACTGTCACTTAATGCTGATGGACCCTGGAAAGTGGGTGTCAGGGTAGAGAAAAGGAAAAAGGTGAGCATGTATGCAAGCTGTTTAACAGTGTGCCCTTCCTTACTTCCTTCAGAAGGCCTTGCTCTTCGTTATCAAAAACTCGTATCACCTCAGTCATATTTACCACACATCTTTTGTCATAAATAGCATCCAACTGGCAAAATTGTTGTGCAGGACAGCCCATAGGGTTTCTTCTATATATTTAAATAACATTAATTAGAGCTGGGCTACGTTCCCCTTCGTTATATACAGCAATCTGTACAACCAAGGAAGAAAACTCATGTCCTCTCCTGCTTCTCCCTAAAGTTGCTGCTGAGTGGCTACACAGCGAACATCCAGTTTTTGTATATAATTTAGTAACACCTGCCTTTTAAAATCCCAAATACACTTCTTAAGATAAACCCTTTTTTTTTTTAAATGGGGAGAAAATGATGTGTACAGCATTGATTGATCTTTCTTTGTGGATTTGTTTTACACATTTAGTCAGTAGAGAGATTTGTTAGGGAAACAAAAATTAACATATGCCAGCTAATTGTTCTTCTTTCTTGGGCAGCAGCCAGAAGAAGCACATTAGCAGTCTAATAATAACGACTGGCACCCTGAAGGCATCCCCAAGTGCATCTGTTCTCAATAAACCACAAACTGTTATTCAGTTCGTACTCTAAGCCAGCAGACTGGGTTGGGAATTCTTTGTTACGTACATAAATAAAAGCTGAGATAATGCTACTAAATGCTGCATTTAATACATTTACAAAGCCACTGGTGTAAGCCTCGCTGCGATGTGCCAGAGTCTGTCTGTGGAGTTGGAGAAATGAAGGAAGATCCAGGTGCATCTGTGAGTGAGTGTGTGTGTGTGTGTGTGTGTGTGTGTGTGTGTGTGTGTGTGTGTTACAATAACACAGAATGTATCCTTAACATTATGTTCAGACCAGATCATCAGTGCTGCATATCTGCACATTTAAAAAAGGAAAGCAGAACAACTTTCTTATACAATAGAAACTAAGCCACATGCATCACTCTAAAGATGGTAAGCCAGCATAAAACAGGACAAGTAACAGCCAGGCACATATCAAACTGTAGACTATTGAAGTATCTATCCTGATGAATACTCAACAAGATTCTGCATTTACTGAACATATCAAAAGTTATCAAAACAGGGGAAGTACATCTTTTTTTCTATGCAAACCATTCATGTTTACAATGTTCCAGTAACTTATTCTGCATCCTATAATAATGAGCATACCATGTTTGTAGGCGTGCAATCAGAAACTGATAAAAATAGAATTTATTATTAACTAAAGGGAAGCACGTAAAAGCCAGGATGAGCACTTAGGTACCTCGGCTCATCTGAATATAGTCAAGGTTGGGTGAAACTCATTATTCAGGACTCGCAGCCTTGATAACTTTGATTTTCATCCATCCATAGCATGGCCAAAAGGTACCATTTAATGAAGTACCATTCAGAGAGTAAATGGGGTCATATAATAGACAGTGCGGTTGCACCTTGTGTTCATGTACTGATAGCTGTTAAGGGTGCAGTGATGAACCAACAGAGCTCATTTCTCCTTGGTAATAAATTCACGCTATTAATATTTATCAAATGTGTGGGCCGTCTCAACTGAGCCACTGCACATGAGACCATAAATCTCTACTATCATATCAATTTTGAAGCTTCTTTTGTACAGTGTATAAATTTTAGGGTCTTTTTGAGGGGTGTGAGTATTGACCACTCTTCTTTCAAACCAATTTGTGGCCAGCAGCAGTTTCCCACTTCAGATATCGCTAGTTCCAAGGGGAACTTTAAACTGTGGTCTCATTTTAAATCGCTCATCTAAGATTCTGTATTAATTGCCCACCATCAAACGCAATTAGCAATTCTTTCATGTGTGGTTTATGTAATGTAATACTTCAATTACATTATTCATTCAGGTTCTGTTTTGGATTATAGGCTGAAAATTCTTTATTAGTGTAGATGTAACCATGCTGCTGGAGTTTTAAAAAATTTACTGATTGAATAATTAATTGGAAAAGAACAAGCTGCAGATTCCTGATGGATTTATGAGACAATTATTCTGTCTTGTGATTATCTACATTATACTATAGAAGCTATGAGGGAAAAATCCTTACTGTATAGAAAGTCATAAATACTGTATCAAAAGATGCTCAAAAGTTTATTTCTAAAATTAAAAATTCAGATCATTCTATTTTTTAAAATGTCATATGTCAGATTAAAAAAAGAGACCCTTGCCTTTCTTGCTATTAAAATATGTTTATGGTGCCCTACACTTACATATGGCACAAAGGAAAAGCAGTTGTATCTTTAAAAAAAAAAAGTGCCTCAGCTGAGTTTAAATAAATTCAATCTCTAAGCAAAAAAGCCACATTTTGAATCATATTAATGAACAAGTGGTGCCGAGACACTGACAGAAAATCAGACAATGTACTCTGTCTTCTGTTACTTCCCTTCTACAAAACCCAGTGTTCCTTTCACACACAGAGAGTGGTGCAGGGAGCAGCAAGCTGGCAATCAGCAAGCATGAAGTTCTACAGGGGCCTTAGGAAAAAATACCCCACAAACTTTCAGTAAACCAGAGTCCCTCTGTTGATTACTCTAAGTTTCTGTGCAAACATTAGCTAGGTGAGGTAACAGTTTATTCTTTATCACAGCCTGTGTATCTAACTACCAGGTACTAGGTGGAGCTTAAGTCTCATATTTTTAAGATAAAGCTGTAGTTTTTGTTTTTTCTAAGGGCTCTCATTTCCCCTTAGAGATAAGCTCTTTAAGTTAAGATAATATTGAATATACAGGAAAACATATCAATATGTGAAATACATCTTAACTGAAATAACCATCAACAAAATAGGACAAAACTGCCTATAAAATACTATGATACTTCTGAGGAAACAATTGAAAGGAGAAAAAAGTCTATTGGTCTGTATCTTTTGATTGATCTGAGTCTTCAGGACCCAGCACTTGCCTTTCTATTTGTGATTGGTACTGATCCTGCTTCTTGGGGGTGCTCAAAGTCAGTTTCCTTTTAATATCTGTAAACCTATCACAGAAAGATATTCCCCCTGGCTTCAGCTGCAAGGCAGTGATTTGTGCACTGATAGGTGTACTTTGTTTAGTGTCACCCACGGTGTAGATTGGATAGATTTTGTAAAAGATAGCATTACTTTAAGAGAAACATACAATTTGACAAGCGATTGCATTTTACTTTCATTTTATTGCTGTGCTTTTCATCACAGTCATTGTTTTCTAACTGTCCCTAAATTGTTCATTTTCTTAGTCTGTAACATCAGTACAGCTATTTACTGTTTATAAAGCAATATGCACTTACAGGTTTGGGAGATGGTTTGGGCTCTGAGGGTCGCATGTGCAAGTGGGTCATCATCGCTTGAAGACGTTCGCGTTCTTTAGAAAGCTGTTAGGAAAGAGTGAGATCAGGGGCGTTTTAGAAATGACTGATGCGGCTATTTTATTGCAGTGATACATCTTATCACTGAGCTCCTTTCCCAGTAATGATCCCTGCATATAAAAGCCCAGGATGAGAAACTTAGCTGGGCGAAAACGCAACTTTAGCTAGTCGAGGAGAAAACTTTTGTTGCTTTTCTTATGTTAAAGGTCAGAGAAAACAAATAACACTTCATCTTTTTGTCAATAAGAGAATTGAGGTCACAGTTGCTTCGACAGTAACAAGTTACCGAAACCATAAATTAGAAGGCCCATGGTGTCTCTTTAAAGTCCTGTGGACACTGTTAGCAATGGACTAGTGCCAACAGCTGTGAAGGGGTGAAGGGTTCTCAAAGCAAAGTGCCTGCCAGGATTGTCTACACACTTCATGCATTCCCACCGAGGTCCAGTTAGTGCCCCCTGCAATCTGCCATCATCAATCTAATTCAATAGAGTGACAGAGACCAGGCAGTGTGAAACGCTGAACTCTGCCACCCAGTCTGCATCTACACTTGCACTGGGTCTCATTACAGCTGACGGACCCTACTTTTCCATCAGTCAGACACAGGAGAGAGAGAGAGAGAGAGAGAGAGAGAGAGAGAGAGAGAGAGAGAGAGAGAGAGAGAGAGAGAGATTGAGAGGAGAGAGGGAGGGAGAGAGAGAACTGGTCACACTGCAGACTGTATTATCAACTGACCTCTTATGTTTTAGTCTACATTTTAGCACTGGTAAACAGATCTAAGTAGTCAAGGTGCTATGATGACAATAATGCATTGTACACATCTTCATTATTTAGCAACTTAAACATTTTCATTTCTTCTCTGCTAAAAGCAACAGCACAACGGATTGAGAATAATGTAAGGTGTAGTAAGGAGGAGAAAAACCAAGTTATATATTTAATTAAATAAAACAAAGGCTTAGTTTAGGGAAAACTCTTTAAGATGATATACTATAGAAAGCCATAAAGGGTTGCTAAGCCTTAACAAATCTAAATCCTGGGGTGTTACCATTGCTTCCTGATGCCTTACAATTTCTGTTTATTTTTGTCAAAGCTGTTTTACTGTTAAGTTTGAGAAACAAAACTTTGATAGCATTTTACAGTCCGTATAACAACATCTGTGGCACTCATTGTTTGTCATTATGTTGGCCAAAGACAAATTCAGTATTGTAAGGTTTTGAATTTTGAACGCAGCAAACACAGGACTGAAGCTATTCTTCAGTTCATTCAGATGAACTTGTGTAAAAACTGACTGTGCAACAATGTCATAACACATGATAGTTTGTGTCTACAGTACCGGATCTACAATAGGAAGACTATAGATTTGAATTTTGGGGATATCTAGATATATGTAATAGGACTGAAAGTTTATATAGGTCCAATTGATAAAAACATTAAAGTATATCAACCTACCATTTTATCAACTGTTGTTATTAAAAAATATCTTAAATCCCATGTATTTGAACAGATACTGTGATATCAAGACAATATGATGTAGCCAGGAAGATCAAACCACTTGCTTAATACTCAGGCTTGCACACCAGAGCTCTGAGAAAAGTGCACATCAAGTGAGCATGTGACAAACCTGTATTTCTAACTGCTGTACCACCTGCATTTGCACTCGACATTGGGCAGTGCTTCGGTCATCCAATGCATGCTCACTGTTAAGGTGCCTGTAAAACACAAGACGCAAAAACAGAATGATAAGTTATGCCTGGCTTGGCAATCTGGCTTGATTTTAAAAGCACTACCTCTACAAGGAACGTGTAGATTCCTCTGCAGTGGGAAAGCAGAATGCCTTGAGGACACAGAGAAAAGGTAAATGTGCCTCAATGTTTGTGAAAACCATTCGTGCAATGCAAAGAGATGTTGTTACAAAAACAGTTCTCTATCCACTTGCAGACCAGAAGTAGAAGTCATGATGTATTTCACACGCTTTCACCGTTTTCTTTAGTGTGTGTGTGTGTGTGTGTGTGTGTGTGTGTGTGAGAGAGAGAGAGAGAGAGAGAGAGAGAGAGAGAGAGAGAGAGAGAGAGAGAGAGAGAGAGAGAGAGAAGCGATTCTCTATTTCATTTGTATTAAAAAGTTTGTGTTGTTTATAGGCTGATTTTTAGTTGAGAAATATCTCACATCAGGATGGGGTGTGAATTATGAAAAGGTGGTAGAGTTGTTTTCCATAGCAACATCTATACCCACAATTAATAATTTTCTGTTAGGAATACATAAAATATATTGAAGAGTCAGAAAAATAAGATTGACACCTCATGTAAAGAGTCCTCATTGGGACATAGTTATGACATACATAAACACAGTGGAAGAGGACATCCTGGTTATGCTATTCTAGTCTTAACATGTGTGCTTACAACCATACATGTGTGCTTACAACCATACATGTGTGCTTACAACCATACATGTGTGCTTACAACCATACGTGGGACTGAAGATGTCTCCCATGCATGGTACCTTACTGTACCAAAAGTCAACTAACACAGCAGCACTCTCAATAAACATGGAAATATTCAATAATGCTTGCTTTGTAATTTATAATATATTATTTATTTGATGACTTCCAAAATTAAGAAAGTAATTTTCAGGTAATTCCATTTCTTTTGAGATGTCTACATAACCAATGGGTTAAACGAAGGCTGCAATTTAAGAGACACAGAAAGGGAAAAGGGGCTATTGAGCAAAACACACAATTAAGAAGTCATAAAATTTCAGTATAATTAAAGACAGTCCTAAGACATTTTTATAATTCTGAACATATGGAATTCAAGAGACAATTGTGTTCCCTTTTTACTTGTGCTTCTTGAAGAATATGAAGCAGAAAAAGAAATGCACAGACAGATGCACGTGCAACACAATGCGAAGGCCTAAGGCATCTGTAAACAAGTGGGTTATCAGCTAGATCTACGCTCAGCCATCAGAAACCTTTGTTCCTTTACACTCTAACTTTGATAAATTAGACCAGTTTGTTTTAACACCTTCTCACTGATTATAGCAACAAACCCTCCATGTATCTTGCTATAATTGCCAGGCTTGGCTGATGATAAACTGGGGACTAAAACAGTGAGGTGGATCAGGTCAAACTAGCTCTGTGTGACCAGAACACATGAGAGGTCCTTCCTGCCTCTCCTGTCTGCTCTGGCTCAGCTCCAGCATGATCTGCTAAACACCTGGCTGTAATGAGGACTCGAATCGTTCAAGGTTTCTGGGAAGAAGGCATAGAATGTCAGAGTAGGCCAAGGGTCAGTGAGTGGCATAGTGTCACTAATTTCTAATAAACAGGACAGCATTAAAAGTTATTCTTCAAGGCTTTGTCACCCAAATTTTAATGAGCAACAAGACAATGTCCTGGCAACATTAACACAAGAATTTGTTGCATCCTTAAGGTTTGGCATCGCTGTATTTTTTGTGAGTTTTTTTTTTTCCCCCACAGTGAATTCTTTTGGGAAGCACTCATAATTTATCTTGCAATCAGACTAAAAGATTCATATTTTAAAATGGCTATACATAAAGATTAGGATATAAATAGCATAAGAAGATAAATAGACAAAGCAGTTTTACCTGAAAAGGTATATTCAGTACAACATATATTTTTTTGTAGAAAATTGCTTTTTAAAAAGAATTTTTATACTTGTTTACTTCTTAGTGATAATTATCTTATATTAAAAGAACTAAAAAAAAAGTACAAAATGTTTGCATTATATACTTGGGTCTTAGAGACCTATTCAATTTATCTCTGCAGCTTTTATTAGAATAGAGACTGGAGACTACAATAATAGTCAATGAGGTTTTGTCTTGATTGAATTTTTCAGCGGAACACAAAAGAACCTTGCCATTAAAATAGTCCTTTATTCTCCTGTATGAAGGCGAAAGGTTTTTAAAGTGTTGTGATGTTCAGTAATGAGCCTCTATCTAAATTATCATTGGTGACAAACTCACAAAGCACTTTTCGAGGACACATAGTTATGAAATGCCACGGCTGCCACTTTCTTTCCTGTAATTATAGGCTAGCTTGCAGCCCTTCAATGATCATTTATAGAACAGCCTCCAGTGGATTACTGAGAACTTGAAAAACACATACATACCTCTGCCACATCTCCCTTATCCTTTCCCTGCTATTGTTTACCAGTGATATGTAAAATAATGGTGCCTATTCATTCCCCCTACTTAATTATGCCAATCAAAGTACAGAAATAGTGTCGGATATAAATACACAGCAATAAGACCAAATAAATAGGCTAAGTATTAACATTAAATTATAAATTTATGTATTTATGACTATTTTGTGCTCAAATTATTCTCTTTTATGTTTTTATAACCATCTCAGGTACTACATATTGCTGTTCAAAAATTCTCTATGATTTATAAATCAAGAATGAGATAATACTGAAAAATGAGAGGATCGGTGGATTTTTTTTTTTTTTTTTTGCAGTCAGTGCCTAATTGCTGTTTCAAAATGCATATGCAAAGGGACATTTCATTAATCATTTAATCATGTCCCTTGCAGGAAGTTGGAACTAATGTTGCCAATACCCTTCTCATATGAATTCTCCATGATACCATCTCATGCATTTGATATATTGCCTATGTCATAAATTATGGGTCCTTACAAAGGACCAAGTGGGATTGTTATCCCAGAAGATGCTTGTTAGGAATCCTTTATTAACTTTCTTGTTTTACTTATTGCTAGTTCTATTTCACAGCTTCATACTAGCCAACAATAATGCTTTCCAGTGGCAAAGGTCTGTAAATTACCCATGCAATCACTAACACCATTTCACAGGCCTGTTCTACTTCTACTGGTCTGCTAACAAGGCGATTACACACAAATTACTGAATGCCTATGAAATATTTAAATGCATTCTACTCTACTATGCATTAATAAGAGCAAAGCAAGCTCTGGAATTCTGGTTAGCTCCAGTCCCTAATGTCCCCTAATGAGCCTCTTACGGAGACTGCAGTTCAAACAGAGAGGTGAAGAAAAAATGCAAAGGGGGCCTTCAGAAAGGCAGCGCTGAGCAAACATCGTGGGAGCCACTTCTAATTTATGGGTCACTTTATAGCTATATTGATTTTTGTTTTCAAAATGGAATAAATGATGTGGTCGACTGTCGTTCTTTCAGAACTGCATTGAATCTGTATGCTAGGTAGGTAGTGCAAAACTACAAAATGAAAGAAAAAAGAAAGAAAGAAAGAAAGAAACCTGTAAACAGGCAGTCAAAGATTTTCTAAAAACAATTAAGCAAACATTTCGGGAAAGACAGAAAGTATGAAGGCCATCTTTCCAATTTATTTAACTCACAATTCCCTTCAATGAAGCTTTTATGGTTATGTATGCATGTAGTAACTTCAGTTATACACATTCAGATTGGCAATTCAATTTTAACCTCTAGAATTTTCAAATTCATTTAAAGCTATAGCATTTTATAAGCTTCCGGTTGTCTCAGAGACTGTTTGAACAAAATGTTTCACTTGCACATCACTGGGGGTTGATTTATTTTGCATCAAGCTTTTTATGTTTAGGCACTGACAGGAGTTTAAATACAAAATGTTAGCTGTCACTATTCATTTAGCTGATTACGGGAGATGCCTTAGTTTTGAAAGATGTGGGCACTGTCACCAAAAGAAACAACAGTCTGACAAGTTCAAAGAATGCCTTCTTGAGGTCATAATTTTGTAGCCAAGCTGCCTAGTGAAAGACAAAGAAATAGACAATACACACTAAGTAAGGACATAAATTTTAAAGTACTCAGCTGCAGAAGAAAGAAAACAAATTTGCACTAAATAAATGATTCTGTTTCCACTGGTCTTTTTATTTTTCTTGCTGCTTATACTACAGTATCAAACCTTAAGAGCACCAATCACTGACAAGCTCCATGCATTCCTGTTCATCCTCTAATTAGTCTTTAGAATCAGGTAGGTGTATAGAAATTTTAAGGAACATTAGTCATTGTGACGTTCACAAAGGACCTCCTGTATTGCTGGTGCTGCATCTCACTCTACGTTTGGCTTGCTGGCACCTGTGAGGACAAGTCCAAGAACACTTGTCCGCTAACTAGAACGCTACAGTCTAAACCTTTTGGCCTAAGCTGTGGAAGTCAATACATCTATATTCAAGCTGACTTTGGTGCAATGGTATGGTAATTAATTCTGCAGTCAAACTATACTAAAGTTTTGTCAGATGTGACTGCACTCTGACATTTATAAGGCAGTAATGAAGAAGTATCACTAAATGTTCTTAGTGATCTGGTGAGAGCCTCAATTACTGGTCAGGAAAAATATGGCTAAATTCTCTCAGCTCACACTTTCCTGTAATGTTGAAATTTTTCTCCTGAAGAATGTTAGCTTAGACTTTGTTTTGTATCTTTGTTTTTCTTCTGAGGCTGTAACAATTTCTGTATGAATTTTCATCTTTCTTTAATAGAAAATTACACCCCACTTGTTAATTAATACATAGATAAAAACAGAATTCCTGAGATGATAATATATAGTCCCTGGGAGCACAAATATATATCTGAGTCAATTTTTTCTTGAATAAGTGAAGTACATCATTAATAAAATATTTTATTTCTTTTCAAATTTCTCACATATCTTTAAGAAAAAGATAATTCCAGCTTGGGAAACATGTCAAATTAGTATTTCAGTCTATTGCAGTATACTGGCATTAACTAGGAATAGAATTTATCACAGATATTTGAATTATAAAATTTAAAGCATACACTATTAAAAGTAGAGTAGAAGAGGACTTTAAAATATACTGGCATAAATCTGTCATCTCTGTAAAGGTATTGGGTAGAAAAGTGGTCAGTTTTTGAAACCAAAGTTGACATGTAATTGAAAGGAAATGCTCTTTTAACTATGATTTCTCTAGTTAGAAACAAACACGCAAACAAAGCAAAACATGTGTGTGAATATGGAAACGGAGCACAGAGGATAAAGTGGGAGTTCAGCTTCATTCACCTGTTCGTGATAAAAATTAAATACTTGAGTCTGTGAGAAATGTTCTTCAAGTGTCTTAAAGAAAACCATACTGAAAGAAAGGTATGCATTTTCTCTAAAAAAAAAAATGAGCCAGATTTTAATTAAATATATTTAGTTCATGTAAGTTTATACTAAGCAGGTAGTTTTATAAATTCAGCTGTCATTCCTATGACATAGCATTGGTGACCTTAGAGAGAATCTCAGTGACAGCAGACAGCACACAGGAAGGATGGAGATAAAAAAAAAAAAAAAAAAACTATGGGATTATTGTTAAAATAACTTACATCTCTAAATTTTTTTCAGCCATATTTTTGGTAGCAGAAAACTTCAGCAAAGCTACCTAATGTCTTTTAAGTGTCCTCTATACTGGGAAATGCATAAAAAAATTCACACCCAGAAAAATGGCAGGATACAGATGGCTTGGTGTAACAGACGTGTAAATTTTCATTTAAGCCCATTTCTAAAGAGCCGTTGTGGTATATGAAGCAAATTCTCTCTTAATTGGTCTGGAACTATAAAAGGTTAAAAAAAATCTTCATGGAAGTCTTCCTGTAATCATTTATAAAGGTATTATGATACCAAGTGCTTGCCTCGTTGTTAGGGTATTTCGGCTCTGTACTCTGCAGTCAGTCTACCATTTGTAAACACATCTTTTTGATGTTTCTGCCAACGTCCTGGCAACAAAGCAGTGCAATTTCAAATGAGCTAATTAACTTAATTGTTGATGAAGCATGAAACAGTTCATTCACCCTGTTAGCTGCACCATGACAACACAAGAGGCTGAGGCTGGGAAGGTACCCATCTCCATCCCCTATCTGCAGCCCTGCACAAGTCTCCCTTGTATCAATACGGGGCACAGAAAATCACCCATGAAAAGGCAAAGGTCTCATCCATATGAGGAGAACCCACGAAGTCTTGAGACTAAAACATTGTATGGCGATATAAAGGATGCACAGGCTTTGATTTTGATCCTGGAGAAAGAAAAGTGATCCCAAGTACACCATCATAAATGGCAAAAAGTAGCCATGTGAGTGAAATGTAGCTGCTTCGTCAAACATTAAACATCACTGACATTCATTTTTGATTCTTGTTATTAAATGCCATTGTTGAAGGTAGAAGTACAAAATCTGCCTCTATAAATATGTCTATTTCATTTCATTTAGAGAGAATTTATGCTTATGCAAATATTACATGAAATTTTTATTAGAAATTTCAATTTCCAGAGACTGTTCTTTTACAATCCTGCCTCATGGTGAGTAAAGTCACCCTCATGGCAGGCTCATACTTCCATTGACTCAAAGCCTTCCGAATAATTTACAAAATGCTTGCATAAAAAGAAGAATATGAGCCATAACCTTGCTCAGCCTGATTTTGCCAATCTACTTGTTGAAACAAACTGGAGACCCACAGTGCTTAGGTTAGATCATCATTCCTCCCGCCCTTCAGTTTTTCTTTATTTTATACCAGTGGACCAAAATTCCCATGTCATCTGCTTCCCTTTCCCTGGGAATAGCTAAAACCTACTTCAAAAACTGTCCAAAATCTTCACATATGCTTTCACAGCCTGGCCACTTGCAAACTCCATGGCCATAGAGAGTGTGGGAGGCCCCAGTCTCCTCATGTGATGAGCTGTAACAAGAGAACACAACATCAGATTCATCTCAGAAAGCCATAATCGTTGCAGGCTGCTAGCGCCTGTCAGGTTACGATCAGTGACAAACAGGTCAAAACAGGTCAATTCAGCTCAGAGCAGTCAGAAAAATTTAATCGTTCTATTGAATAGTTCAACTGCCAAGGCTAGATGATGCTCCAATTAGAGGAGAAATAGAGCCAAAGATGACTGTTAATAAAGGATGAAAAACTTAGAGGGCTCTGTAATATCATATGCTAATCCTGCCATATGACCTCACGGTAACATTTTACCTCTAAATAAAAAAAAAAAAAAAATAGCCTTATGTTACGGAGTGGGAAAATGGATTTTAATGAAAGCCATATGAAAACCAGCATAATACTTCTGAAATACTTCTTTAAAATGTAATATGAACATTAGAGTCATTTAAACTAAATTCATGTGCAAACCATATATATATATATATACATATATATACATATATATACATATATACAAATATTCTTAGTAGCCACAGTTGATTTGAAAAATCCTGCTTAGAACAGTATTTATTAGTAATATCCTTATATAATTATAGCAGGCCTTTAATAAGTGGGTATTATATCAGATAGAGAGATCCTAGAAAAACTAACATATTTCTGAAGTATATAATCATCAAATTAATCTCAATTAAAACAACAGCATGAAAGCATCCAGAAGCATAGCATTCTGTAATAAAAACTAACATGAAAATCCACATGTGCTCAGATAAATGCCAGGAACATTACCATACTTAGGTCTTCTATTTTAAACTGTGCTGTAATTACTTTTATGTTTCTTTGAAGAAAATATGGCAATGCTTTGTTGCATCTAGGCAAATATGTTATTACCTGAAAAAAAAAAAACCACTGATCCACTGCCTGTTCATTGGTGAGCAGAACAGTTGGCATGTGTAAGCTATTTCATTATGAAATTCTGTACCTAATCTTCAAGGTTTAAGAACAACTTTTCATTTTTAGAAATTTTTAAATTATACACTTTGTGTAAGTTATGTAACAAGATTTGATTTTGAAGGGATGTCCCTAAGCAAGTGGAATTAATTTCTAAGAAACATCGGGTTGCTCCTTATAGAAGGACAGGATTATCACAACCAAGATAAAACACTAAGGTGGGAAGTTATCTCTCACAGTATATTATTGGTAGCAAAAGTCAAATGATTTTCCTGTATACATTTTCATTTAAATTTATTTTAAAGCATCAATATACATTCATTTCAATATATTCACTAATTTCATCATGCCACAGCAATAACAATGCAACTCAGATCACCCATGTTCTATATTATATAATGTTCAGCTAACTTCTAATTTCTAAGCACACACTTGAAATGTAAATTAAGGAATATATGTATGAGGCATGCATTTATAGTTATTTGGAATTTTAAAACTATTTTTAATTGAAATGGGAAAATATTCACACAGCTTGTGTTAATTCATAGTATGTTATGCATCAAACTATGTCAATACACTCATTCCCTGTAATCCATGGAAAACTTAATTTACTTACTTATTTATTCATTTATTTATTATACAATGTTCTGCCTGCATGTACACCTGCAGGCCAGAAGAGGGCATTAGATCACATTATAGATGGTCGTGAGCCACCTCGTGGTTGCTGGGAATTGAACTCAGGACCTCTGGAAGAGCAGTCAGTGTTCTTAACCTCTGAGCCATCTCTCCAGCCCAGAAAACTTAATTTCTTTAGGCATGCCCCCCAGCTATATTTAGTATACTTGAGACATTTGAGATCCTTTTATAACTTAAAAGAATAAAAAGTCAACAGTAATGATTTCTCCTTCACTTGCACTAAGTACACTTCTTGTCCCTTTTAGTTTTGCCAACAGTGGAAAATAAAATACAGATGTAAGTGGAGAGTCCTGAAGAGGAGATTTACCTGTCCCGCCTGGCATTCAGCACTGATGCCTGTCCATTCACTATGGAATGATGTGTTATTGGTGGTGATGCTTTGGAAGTGGTGGAGGAGGTAGTCGAGGAGGAATTGTTAGTTGTGAGGTCTAGCCCTCCATGTTTAATGCCGTTGTCTTCCATACTGTGGACTCCAGTCACTTCTTTCCATAGCTGCTGAATCTCAGCAGGACTTAAGCCAGCTATAAAATGAAAGAAAGTCCCACTGACATAACGAGGTAACACTGAATATAATTTTCATGGGCTTATGAAAGAATTAACATCATTACCAACATTAATACATGATAAAAATATTCTTTTATCACCAATATCAAAGTATTTGTTTAATTCCAAATAATAAATTATTTTAAAATAACAATTTGAAAATAGTAAGGAGGACAGCATTGTTGGGAAATATATGGTTAATTAAAAAAATCTCTACAGGTTTTACTTAAACCTTTGATATTAGGACTTGATCATCGAGTATTTGCTAGTATTATTAGTGGGATCTGAAAGAGATCTTATAAATAACATATGAAAAGAAATGTAAAGCAAAAACTCCCAATAAACAAAGAAATCAGAACAAAATAATAACACTCAGCAAAAGAGGGGGAAAGAGGGAGAGAGGAAGATGGGAAGGGAGAGAGAAAAAGGGAGGAAAAGAGGGAGGGAGCAGGAAGATTGACTTAGCACTAATCTGGCCAATTTAGTCTTTCTAATAACAAGAGACCAACTATGTTATTGAATTTTAGTTTAGGTCTTGAATGAACCACTGTGATTACCTACATGATTCATGTATGTAGGTAATATCTAAATATCTCTTTTAATATAGTTTATTAATTTATTCATATTACATCTCAATTGTTATCCCATCCCTTGTATCCCCCCATTCCTCCCTCCCTCCCATTTTCCCCTTACTCCCTTCCCCTATGATTTCTTTAGTTATTACTGGTTGGTTAAAAAAAATCCTAAACTTTTCACTTTAAGCAATTTCTTGCTTTGGATTATTTACATTTACCTGGTAAACAGTGAAAGCAGAAAATCTTGGTATGTCCTTTTGATTTTGACTATTATTTTGAATAAATATTTTGAAATATCTTATGTGGCAGATGGTTACAACTGTTTAAGTATCTGTGATCACTTAAACACATTAAAACTGCAATTTAAATTTAGGCCACCCATACCCAACCCAAATGTTATTTCTAGTTGATAACCACCAAGGGACTCCCACAGTGGAAACAAACCACTGTTAAGGCTAGACTCCACGCCCAGCAGTAGATGGCTAAGTCAAAACAAACTCAATGGCATCTTTGGGGGTTCTTTGTGTCATAATATGGTGCCAGGGCATTTATTACGTGTATGTATTATGGATTCTGGCTTTGTGTTTTCATGGTATTCCTGTTGTGTGCAACTATATGTTTCTTGTACTTTTTCTTTGGCTCTTTGCCTTCTATTCATTTGTTTTGCCCCATTCTGATTTCTTTTTGTTTTATCTAGTTTACTTTGTTTTGTTTTATTATTAATCCTTAGTTGTTTATTTGTTTTCTAACCAGTGACAGAAAAGTTGTGGATCTGGATGAAAGAAAGAGGATGGAGGAAGTTGGGGGAGTTGAAGGAGAGAAAACTATAATACAAATATTTTGTATTAAATATGATTTTGATAAAACAATCAATCAATCAATCAATCTAGGCAGGCTGACTTGAATGAGTTTGCGATTTAAATACTTTATTACAAAAATATCAAAGCTAATAAATAAAATTCTAGTAGAAGTGAAGCTATAATTTTAATTACTGTCGCTTATTGAAGACATAATATATTCTGAAGCTTTGGCAAGTGGCTTACATTACTGAATTCAGTGGACCTCCCTGGGGGTCAGGACTCATAATTTACAGGTGAGTAGAAGGCTCACCTTCTGATGGCCCTTAGCTCCAAACTCTGTGTCTGTAGTACTATGTGGTTCTCCCTCTAAGATGATATAGAGATGCCTGGATCACCCAGCACTCAAACAAACTGGAGCGATGCCAGTGGCTGTGGTGATGGCCATCTATCAAAGGAAGTCCAGAGATGGGTTTGATGGAGCAGGATGAATATTAGAGCAAGATAATAGATGGTGGACAAAAGGAGAGTGAGTACCTGTCTCTCTCCCCATGTACATGAAGTCACTGGTCTACCGATCGTGATGAACAGTCAGCAGATAGAATTCACATTGTCCCACTTGTAACATGTTGCCAAATTATGCTTCGCAGTAGTTAACCAAATTGCTATTAGTAGTTTATTCAAAACTATCATTTTGGTAATTCTGGATTTCTTAAGATTTTAAGGATCAATCTGAGATAATAGGAAAGACAGGATAATTTGGCTTTTTAAACGTATTTTGGAATAACTTCATTATTTTTTTTTTCTGTTAAAAAGGTGATTTTTCTATTGGGATGTGTCTTCTTTGTTGTAGACAAAACTTCTGTAGAAAATCATTAACCATTGCTCTAATGTTAGCACTGACTTGGAATCATGACCCTTTCTGACAGTAAACTTTTTGTGACCCGTCTGAAGGTGTAGTCATCCTAACAGCACATCCAAGAGGCAAAGGTCCTTCCTTCTTCTCATCTACATTCCTTTCATATCCCACAGTGCTGCCTCCCTCTCCCATCTCCTAACTGTGGCCTGCATAGTGGCTGCAAGACCTTCTTCATGACCTGCTCCTAAGTTCCCTGCTCATCATACAGAGGGCACAAATGATGTATTTCATGGGAAATTAGGTCATGTCCAGTCTCAGGCAAAGCCTCCAGGAGTCTTTCTAAAGACTTAGAAAGCAAGAATAAGTGAAGAAAAAACAAACAGACAAAATTCCAGCCCTTACTGTGACCTTGCAGTGCTTCGTTGCTTTGGCTGGCCTCTTGCCTCAGACAGCTATCACCTTTTCCATATTGCTTTACGTTGCAGCTATCTGGTGCTTCTATAGTGCTTCAAACATTCATTCCTATTCTAGCTTCTGCCCTGGCCACTCCCGGAGCCACCACCCTCTCATTAGGGCTCTTCCCAAAGCTTTCTCCTTCCCTTCACTTAAACAGCTTGAGAAATCACCCCTCTGGCCATAGAGCCAAACAGCATCCTCCTCCTCCGTGTATTCCATCATGTCCTGACTACTGAGACTACTTTCACTTAAAGAAAATTAATTTAGCTTCTGAAATTATGCAAAGACTGGTTTGTGGATAGGGTTACATCTCTTTCTGTCTGTCTCTCCCACTCCGTCTTCCTCTTCTTTCACCCTTTCTCATTGCCACAGTGTCATTCTACTAAACCTTGACAAACAAGATCACTTGCATTTTGGATGACTTTCAAAGCTCTGCTCAGTTGTATAGAATGTAGTGATACCCTCATGACCAAAAAAAAAAAAAAAAAAGTTCTAGGTCCTTAGTAGGACCTCAAAAAGATTTGATGACTAACCTGCTTACCATTAAAGCATGGTTTCATAATTAAACGAAGAAAAATATGTCTTTAATTATTAGAGAAAAGTTCACAGAATAATACAAGAAGGAACAGTGGTTGCCCAATGAACTGGCATGTTCCTGTCTCAGGGTAGTTAACCAGCGCCACATGCTGACCACAGCTCAGAGCTGTGGAGTCAGGCTTCCAATCTGAGCTTCAGGGAGATTCCAGAGTCCAGTCACCCCAGGGACTGAGGGGGAGTTTCAACAGAGAAACTATTACCTTGCCTTTGAGACAAAATTGTTCCAGCTAACATTTGCTTAAACTTTTTTTTCCATAGGCACAAAAAGGTGTGATTATGATAGCACATGGCAGACACTTTATACATTTGAAAATGTTTTGTGAGGTTCAAAGTCTTAAGGCTATTTTTCCCAACTGTAACATGAAGTCCTGTAGATAGTGCTCTGTTGAGTCAGTCTTACAGTGGCATTCTGAAGGTTCTACCAGTCTCTAATACGAGGTTCATGATCTGAGTGAAACAATTTTGAAAATGTCAAGAAACAAAGAACACTGGACTCATTTTTTTTTAAATCTCAATGTTTTCCAAAAAATATTTGAGAAAAATGATTAACTCATTCTGAAATTATATTGATTTACAATAGTATTCAGTATTAGGTAAAAGCTTAAGACCTGTAACTGATCTGTAGCCTATGTCCCCGAACCCTGGATCTCTTTTGATATTAACATGTGAGCTTGCCAGGTCTTTCAAACCTTATGTGCTCTAAACTGAGCTCCCTACTGTAGAACCTCTCTTCCATTGTAACAGGCCTCCTGCAGCTTTCTTCATGTGCTGTAACGGACACTACAAATGCACACTATTCTATGCACTCCCCGCTCTCAGGACATTTAAAGGAAATTAATACAAAGTACCTCAAACCATGTTTCCAGAATAGTAAGGAACAACACTCATAGCTTGCGGACTGGGTCCCCAGTGGTGGACACTAAGACATGAATCAGTTGTGACTGCAGACCTGATGAAAGGAGAAAAGAGGCATTCCTCTTATTCTCAGTTCATCTCAGCATGTTTTTCCTTGGCCACTGTCTAAACGTTCCACTGTTTTGTCTGTTTTCTTCACTCAAAAGAGATTTTCAATTTAGCTAGTACTGGCAAATATAGGTTTGGGGTCAGTGGATTAAAATATTAAAGAATTATAATCAACTTTTGTCCTAAATGATGCTTATTCAATTTCTGTGAACCCATGTCAGAGACACACATAAGTTCTTTTTTAAAAAAATCCCTATTAACTAAATAACTTTAAAAGTCCAGGGCAACAGAATGTTGGAAAGTACTCTTCTGCTTCTAAATGAGGGGCCAAACTCACAGCCAGTCATATAAGTAAACACTGGGGAAATGTTTCCTTGAGATTCAAGTCAATACAAAGATGAATGACTAAGTGAGTAGCAGAAAAATCAAGTTAATGATAACCCTTCGATCCTTCATTCTGACTAAAGACAGGTGCCAAGAATTGTGCTAGGGTTAATTAAATCTGATAACTCATGCATAGATTTTACAACTTTGTAGTAAACACACAATTTTCAGTGGTTGTCCTTACAACTAAATATTATATTTATACCTTTTTACATTAAAATAATTGACTCTTTAATCTACTTTATTCTTCTGTTTTAGGAATTATTTTTTTATGGTAACTAATTTAACAGTACATTAAGAGATGGTTTGACTGATAAAGTACACACCACATGTGTACCATTACCACATAAAAAGCCAAGTTATAGGCTCGGACGATGGCTTAGAGGCTAACATATGAGTGCTTGCTGTGTAAGCACGAGGAGCTGAGTTCAAATCCCAGGGCCATCCAAAGCCTAGTGTGATTACACCTGTCTGTAAGCCCAGTGCTGTGGCAGGTAGAGACAGGAGAATGACTAGAGCATGCTGGTCACTAGCCTGGCCACTGGTTCAGCAGAAGATCTTTCTTAAAGGAAGTCTAGAGAGTGAGAGTATGCAGCACTTTATGTCTGCCTCTGGTCTCCAAGTGTACATATGGGTATAAACATATATGTACATATGCAAACAGTACACACAGCCACACACATGCACACACACACACACACACACACACACACACGGTGGGGGTGGGAGAGAGAGAGGGGAGGGTAGGGAGAGCTGGGTATGGTGGTACATTGCTTATTTGCAACCACAGCATCAGAGAGTCAGCCTAGAACTAGGAAGATCTCTGAATCCCACTGGACAGTCTGCCTCTTAGAATCAGTGAGCTCTATGGTCAGTGAGGATCCTGTCTTAAAAAAATATGAGATAAATTAGTAAACACACTAGAAAAAGTCTTTAGGCTTTTATGTGCATGTATACATATGTGCACACACACATATGCATTCACACCTGCCCACACATTCACATATAAAAGCATACAGCATACATATGTACATACATACCCACATACAAAAATAACAAATACATTATGATACCACATAAGTCTACTATGAATATCCAATGAAATACTTGATGGTTCTTTGCAAATTTCTAGGGTTGCACAAAAATAATAAAAGTAAAGTTCGCTAAAAATATTTTTGTTATTCATAATGTAGTAGGACAAGTTGATATGGGGTGGTACAGGCACACACCTGTAATCCCAGCACTCAGGAGGCAGTGGCAGGCAGATCTCTGTGAGTCCAAGGCCACCTTGGTCTACGGGAGAAGGTTCCAGGACATCCAGATCTACACAGAGAAACTGTCTCAAAAATCCAAAAGTTAACTAACCAACCAAACAAACAAACAAAAAGACTAGTTGGTACCAACATTTTTATTTGAGATATTTCTATGTATTCTCCACTTTTTTTTTTCCAAGACAAACTTGCTCTGTGGAGGCCTGGATGTCCTGGAACTCACTCTGTAGAGAGATCTCCCTGCCTCTGCCTCCCTAATGCTGGGATTAAAGGCTTGTACCACCATGCATGGCTGGACTTTCCACATGGCTATAACTTGCATTGCAGAGATAATCTGTCCTAGAAATGTCACCTCTCCACCTGTACTGATCACTTATTTCAAAGTTCTCCCTCAGCAAACAGAAAAATGTCTGCAGCTTCTTTCAGATATCTATGTGCTTGCTTAAATTCAGCCAAGCAAAACGTAGTGTTATGTATATTAGAGCCACTTACTGATGTAACACTCATCTTTCACATGTGTGTGAGATCAGAGGTGCACCAATTATCCACTTAGTCCAAATGTCAAAGTACAAGAACTAAATATAGGTATTTATTAAGATTAAGACAATAGACAAATATCTCTACCTTAGGATACAGGTATCCCCTCTGTATTTAGGGAGATTCAAAATTGTCAAGTAGAATATTTCTGAGAAGACTTATGAATTAAGTGGAGTGAAATTCACTTTAGGCTGGGTTCTCACTTGATCTTGCTTAACATATTTGATGTTAGATCTCAACATAAAGACCTACTAACCACACAGATAAATCTATTTTAATGTAGCACATGCTAGTTCCTTAACCAATTCTACTGTAATTCAAAATATTATGTCTTTCTTATTCTTAATCTCAGTCTTTCTTATTCATATTTTCAAAAGTAAATATACCCAGTACTCTATGCATTTAATTATTTAGAAGATATTTTCTATGAATAAAATAAACATTTGCAAGCAATCTTTTACTTTACTTTACTTTACTTTCTTAATTTCATTTGTTTCTTAGTTTTGCATTTTTTGAGAATGGCTCGAGCTATGTAGCATTGCTCTAGAAGTCACAATGTTCTAGGATGACTTCGAACTCACTAGATCCACCTGTCTCTGATTCATGACTGCTTGGAATAAAGATGTGCGCTACCATAGAAAAGTTTATTCTTGAACCAATACAAGAACATTTAACTTTCAACTAATTGAAGGAGTTTCAGAATATTCAGTTATAAATAAAAAACATTCTGGTCTGAATATTCTGCATGGTGTGTATTGCTTCTATTTTTCCACTGCTGTTATTTTTAAATCTTGATTGCATCTGATCATGACCTGGAAAGCCCGTAAACACTGATTCAGGAAACAATCCATTATACTAAGAGTGGTGAAGTCGGCAGGCCAAACAGCTGACTTTGGCAGAATATTGAGCCAAACACTATCTTGAGTACACTCCTACCTCGGCATAAAGTCATTATTACATTGTATTTCGAAAGATTTTTTTTCTTCATTATGCGACAGCTCACTTTTTCTAAGCTTACCTAGTTACCCAGCAGTTTATGTTCACTCATTCAGATTAACTGAACTCTTACATCTTAAATAGCTTATGTACTTATAAACTATGTGAGATGGAGTGAAACGAAACTTTCACACACTTCTGTCCATACACAGTAGTGATACATTTCAGGACTCCCAGTGCATGTTTGACACTGTGGATAGGACCCAAGCCTATAATTTGATGCCTTTCCCACCTTAACTGTGCACTTATCACTCATTATTGCTGTGAGTTTTGCAGTTGAAGCTGTGATAGAAAATTTCCTATCAGAGTTTCATTGATAGAACATTAATTTTCATAGTAAATCTTAGCAACTTTACAATAAGATTTTTTTTTTGCCACTTATTAGGAAAAGTTTCAGCTTTTTTACTCACAGAATTTGAAGCTTCCGCTTGCCATATCTCAGGCAAAAGCATCTCTTCTCTTGTGTGTTAAGGTCATCAATAATTAAAATAAGGTATAGGAAACACAAGTACAAGAATTCCACAACAGCACATTTAATCCTGAGGAGCCTTAAGTGAATAAGGCTTGGGGAGTATACTCAGTATGGACAGTACGCAGATATGCTTGACAGATGTATGGTTCACATCCCAGTATGATAAAATAGGGTGGTGTGAAATTTCATCATACTGTTTCAGATGCTGAACAATTTAAAATTTACTAATTCTTTCTGGAATTCTATTATTATTATTATAATTATAATTATAATTATAATTATAATTATTATTATTATTATTATTAATTACAGTTTATTTCAAATTACTAAAAGTAAGAAAAACTAAATTTTGAATAAACTCATAGTCAACCTGTAAGCATATTTTGAAAATTACTTTTATCTGATGTTAAAAATCCATAAAAATGTAAAGTAAGCTGAGCAGTGCTGGAACACGCCTTTAATCTTAGCACATGGAAGGCAGAGGCAGGTGGATTTATGACTTCCGAGGCCAGCCTGGTCTACAGAATGAGTTGCAGGCCAGCCAGGGTTGCAGAGAAAAAGCCTGTCTTTAAAAAAAATGTAAAGTATCTGCACAATTTCTTCTTGCTAATGAGTAGGCCACAGCCTCGGTTCATTATACAACACTGCTAGGTGAAATTATTCATTTGTTTATATACTATCCATCCATATATCAAATATATTTAAAAATCAGAATACTTGAGACTGACTCACAAATTCATTGTTTTTATTTTATTTTAGTTACCTGCTGTCACCCCTTCTAAATAAAAACTATATGTATACTTAGAGATGTTAATTCAGTACCTATTTTATATTAAACTCCATTAGTATAATAGTATTTATGACAGATGCTTAATTAAAATTTAAAAGAGTTCATGTTCAAATGTTGAAATATATTGTGTAACTTTAGAGAAAAAGTTCTGTAAATCTATTGTGTCAAAACTATAAAATGTTATTTCTGATATTTATATACATTTTATGTAGCTTCAGAAGTTATAAATTAAAGTAGCCAGAGGAAGTTGTGTTAAATCATGGAGATAAATAAATTATATTTTTGAAGACATAAAGAGAACATCATTCATGATTATGTGGTAACCTCTTTTGGTTTTCATGGGATTATTATTCACGGCCAATCAATCAACAAACCAAAGGCTCAATGCAAGGTGAACTGAAAAACTGATAGGGAAAGTCCTCAAAGTGAAAGCCCTCAAATTATTTTACCTGAAATAAAGCATAGCTAAGACAGGTGGCTTGGGGCTTATGTTATCCAACAATTGCATCTTTACTTTTTCTCACTCTAGTTTTTGGTTTCCAGCACAGTAATATCGTATCATAGTTGTTCCTCGGGATGTATGCCCTGGAGACCCCAAAGTCTGTCATACTGCACTTACTGTTCTCTACAAGTACAGAGGATGTATTTAGTGTATGCATAAATTCCCTTTCTCTTTCTCTTCTCTTCTCTCTCTCTCTCTCTCTCTCTCTCTCTCTCTCTCTCTCTCTGTCTGTCTTTCGCAATATATATATACATGCACATACATATACATATACATATATGTATGTGTATGTATATATACATATTTAGTGTAACACTTAATGTAATGTTAATGCTATAAAAATCGTTGTTAGAGTATATTTCTAGGGACAAATGGTGAGGAAGAAGTCTGTGCCTTGCCAACACAAACCATTTTTATCCCAATATATTTGACTCATTGTTGGTTGACTTCATGGCTGCATGATCCTAGATCACGGAATACACAGCTGGTGAACTGCGGGGTTAATTTTCTGTGGCTGGCTGGTACTGAAAAAAAAAACCCAACTCAGCCTGTGTTTGAATGATGGCTCTCAAAAATGATACATTTCACATTTAATAGTTAGTGATAACATGACGAGGATTGAAATTTCTGTTCATGATGCGGTAGCATCAAGAGCAGTGGTCACAGCAACCATTGAGGCTCAAGTCTATGATGACTGGTCAATGTCATTGTTTCTCCGTTATTAGTGAAAAAATATTTTTGTGGCCTCATGTTTTTTTCCTAAGTACAAATTTTCTAGGAAGATGCTGTTACTTATGCTTGTAACCTCAGCATTTGAAAGGCTGAGCCATAAACATTGTTCCTGAGGTCAAGGAGAGTCTGTGCTACGTAGTGATTTTTCAGACCACCATGGGCTACAGAGAGAGACCATGTCTCACTAAAAATAGTGAATAAGTAAATTTTCTGCACAAACTAAGCATTGCTTTTAGAATCTTTATTTTCCAAAATTTCTCTATTAAATGGATTTTAGTTTTCATATGACCTGTGAAAATTAAAGTAGAAAAAGTAGTGAAAGATAATTCTATCCAAAACCAGCTCAAGAAAATCCATGATTGCATTGAATTTATATGTCTTTTGAAAATCTTATTTCTTCATTTTTCCTCTGATCATATTTAATTTTTTAAAGAATCATAATTCATGAATGGAATGTACATTTCTGAGATGATATTGGCGTTTATTCCATTTCTTTCTGGATAAGTATGAAAAGTGGGTCTATGGCTAGGCTTTCTTTAAATAAATAAACTTTGTTTTTCTGGATTTCCTGAGGAATGCTCCAGACAAGTGAATTAGAAGATTTCAAGCTAAATGAAGGAGAAAAATCTGGGAGAAGCTATGAAAAAGGAAAAGTTATTTCATAAATAAAATGTTCATTACAATATTATTAATTTTATTGACTATCAAACAATGGCCATGTGCAATGTAAATATTGGATTTTGCTTGTCTAATTTCAATTTTTATATTAAATTGTTCTTGCTGGTCTTGTGTGTTTTACAGAGCAGGTAAAATGTGTGGCAAACACTAGTAAGAAATAAACTCCTCTGTTATAGATACAATGAACTTGAATTAAAATTCACTTGTATAAATGAACTTTGTCATTCCAAAATCCAAATGCAAATTAGAACATCCATTCACAAAGATTAACAATACTTAACTTTTACCTTAACTGAGAACTTTAGCTATTACTTTTCCATCTTTCTTAAACTTCTTTTCCCAAAGTTGAGAATAGTACACATATCTAACTACATTAGAACACATGTATACAAATTATAATATGGTCAACAGCATTTCAAACTAAAATTTATATTAAATGTATAGGGAATCTGGCAAAATGCTAGTACTGTAAACCTATGGCATGGTTTCGCATGGACTTCGCATACCACAGATCTTTCAGTTGCTCTACAGACTCACAGAGCTTGTCTGTTTGTGACTTTAGTGCCTAGATTAGGAATCTGTCTTTTCATCATTGCTTACCAAACTCATTATCAGCTCATGGCAAATGGAATATTGCTGCTCTTCCTATGCCTACGGTTCCTCTTGTATATTCAGCAGTGCTTCGATTGCATTGCCATATACACGCTTTCTGCCTCTAAGACTAATTGATAGACGTGTAATATTTAACAAAATGCTTGAGATAGTTTTGCTATTCCTTTGAAAGCAGTGTGTAGCATAATTCCGGAAACCATAGCAAGCGAGTCACATGACCATAGTAGCAGTCATGCGTCTGCTACCAACTTGAAGGGCGTAACCCAAAATACCTCAAGGTATAAGGTAGACCCACACGAGTATGAGATGGTAGAAAGCGCAAGAGCAGAAATGAAGTACTTGCAGCATGTCCTCTATACCTTGCGGCAGTGACTGGACAGGGAGGGCCGCTTGGCCGGGTGGGATGGAGATGAGGCCCTGGCGCTGAAGGCTGAGCAGATGTTGCTGCTGCTGCAGTTGCTGCATTTGGAGAAGCTGCTGCTGGAAGACAAGCTGCTGCGCGGCCAACTGCTGCTGCTGCTGTTGCTGCTGCTGCTGCTGCTGTTGCTGCTGCTGTTGCTGTGGGTGCCAGAAAATGCGACCCAGTCAACAGCGAAGAACAAGGTGCTTATAAACCACTCTCACACACAGAGGCATGCTTCCTTCCTTGCCCAGATGTGTTCTTGATCATCCCACGGTCAGAGTCCGGAAGCAGATTGTATGCAGCTTCTAGGTTTTCAGCTGCCTGCTTCTTGGGAGTTAAACAGCGTCAAGGAACCACGGAACTCGCACTAATGGTACCGAGCAAGGTTTACAGACAGAATCTATCAAGGGTTCAGAGATTTAGAAACCAGTTCACCACTGACGATTGTACGCTTAGTTAGACAAAAGTAATAATGCTTTATAGAAGTGGTCAACTTCCACAATACTCTCACTTTTTCCCAACTAAGATTTGTGTGTGTGTGGAGGTCCACGGACGTGGTCTCTAATGATAAATTAGTGAACTCAGATGGAGCTCACAGGACAGGCATATTAACTCTCTCACTCTTCTCTGTTTTCTTTTTTGAATACATTAAAGGAGGAATCATGTGCAAGGCAAAAAAAAAAGTGCCCTTATTATAAAGAAAAGTCTAACTTCCAGTTTTGTGAGGCATTACAAGACAAACCCGAGTTCTTTGGACTCGGGAGGGTATGAGATGGCAGTCACACTTCAGAGGACGACAAGCTGTGTGGAAGACCTTTCCTTTTTAGTTTGGGGAAAAGAGAAACTTCTGATGCGCTCACTGGAAAACAGACTGCATAATGGAGCAAGTCATGTGGATTGCCCAAAGCCTCTGAGAAATGAGGGAGCAATTTCCATTCTGTAGTTGATGGCTGTCTGAAATTCTATTCACAAATCCAAACAGAAACAAAACCTCAGGAGGTCAAAACTGTTTCCTGTACGTTTTTGCATAATGGGCAGCTGGAAGACAACAGCCCTGATACCTGCTGATCAATTTAACTACTTCAACATGTTTTGTTTGTATTATGTTTATATTTGATGCAGTTTGCTGACAAGTGCAAGCTAGGCCCGAGAAGCCGGCTTGTCAGTTTGATTTATGAGCATATCAAACGGTAACTTTCTACTCGCCACTCCAAGCCTACCCTAGCAGTTCATTAATCAGGGGCCTGTGACTTTGAAATCTGTGCTCAACCAGTTGTTCTCCGTAGTCTCCCTGCCCCTCAACAATGGGCTACATTTGCAAACACATCTTGGAGGTGGGTGACTGAGAAAAATACGGTTCCCTCCCCAAGTTGGATTCTCCGTGACCACAAGATAATCAGTACTTTGCTGGGGCACACAGCTTGCTCTTTGTACACTGTGATTCATTAGTGGACATTAGACGACAGCCAGCAATGGATTGTGACTCTCAAGTCCCATGCTACAAAAAAAAAAAAAAAAAAAAGGAGCGCACAAGAGGCCCACTGTCGCTGTTATTAAGCTCAGTGAAAATACAGAACACTGCATATTTGACAGCAAGTGCCTTGTTACAGGGAGATCTGAGACAATCCTCGCCTCTCAAAGCGCCTTCCCAACCCTGTGCTATTATGCATCAATGAGATAACTAGATCCTACCTCTTTTGCTTGCTTTCCAGGATGTTGCTGTTGCTGCTGCTGCTGCTGCTGCTGCTGTTGTTGTTGTTGCTGCTGCTGTTGCTGCTGCTGCTGCTGCTGCTGTTGCTGCTGCTGTTGCTGCTGCTGCTGTTGCTGCTGCTGCTGCAAAAGCTGAAGATGTAACTGCTCTTGCTGTTTCTTGTAAAACTCTTGTAGTTGTTGCTGAATAAACCATTTTGACTTTAATAAATAAAGGCAAAAGTTTCATGTATTATAAATGTCCTAAACTCTTCTAGACTGACATATGGTAGAGTAGCCATTAAGAGTCACCTCACCAAAAATAAATAAATAAATAAATAAATAAATAAATAAATGTAAAGAGACAGCTCTACATACTTTTCTCCCCAAGGCAGCTCTGAAAATTTCCAATCCAGAATCCAAACAAATCCTGAACAAAAGGATATAGAATATCTGTACTCTAAAGGCTAGAACCAAAGTGAATACTCTACATGACTACATCTGAAGTCCCATTACAACCTAAGAACTGTCTGGGCTCCAGTCCTTAGATGGGTCAAACATCAGCCCCACTGAAGCAGGATGTCATATTCTCACCAGAAAACAGCTTAATCTAGCAGTTTAGCACAAGGTATGCTGGAAATCTATGTCATTTTAGGCACAATCAGAGTCAGGAGCAAAGTAAGTAAGACTTCAGGTAAAACACATTTTTTTCTGCCATAGAAAGCAAGTGTCACATTTGGAATCTATTTATAGATACTCAAGCCTTTAGTAAGCTGAACAGTAGGTCTATTGTGTGTATTATCACAAAAATGTCATGAACTTGCTGTTAGCCTGCCTAATTTTATTCTAATAAGCAGATTCTTTTTTTTCTTAAATGATGACTATACTCTGGAAAAGAAAACTTGGGGTTCTGCTTTTGGCATGTACTGTCTACAAAGTAGTCTTTTTCCTATTTATTGAAACTAAAGCAGGTGCTAAAGTGTCATGGATTTTAAAAGCAACAATTATGTAGTATCTTCGTATACACCTTGCAAATCTAAAAGTAAATGTATTTAAGAATACTCAAACACCAAGTCTTCTATTTTATACTTTGTCTTCTCTTTGCTCTTGTTCTAGACTTGAGTTCCTTCAAAGAGACTAAGTGACTTGTATGCTCATATATAGCTCTGCAATTGCAGGGTGACATTTCTGTTCTGACATGCTTATCGGTTGTTCTGATATCAGGTCCAATCAGCCCACTACACTGCCAGCAGGGTGTGTGTTCTCTTGAGCTGCATCAGAGTACCAAAGCAGGTAACCCACATTACCTGCTGCAGCATCACTGCCTGCTGCTGCTGGAGGAGGGCCTGCAGCTGCTGAGGGGACAGGACCTGCTGCTGAAGGATCTGCTGCATCTGCTGAGGAGTGATCACCTGGGGGGTCATCATGGCCACCGACACAGGCACCTGACGTGGGGAGAAAAGGAAAGGCGGTCATAAGTCACGCTCTGCTTATCTTCGCATGACTATGTAACATTTGTTTTTAAGTTACTCAGCAGTTACCGGGGCCCCAAGTCCTGTATATTTTCTGTGGTTATAACTTCAGATGACTTTGACCGTAGTTTTCCAGGGGCACCAGAGCTTACCAGGCTCTGACTTCAAGTTCTATATTTCAAAGATACTAGCACAAAGGTGTTGGAACTTTGGGTAATATAGCTGGAAATAAATAATTTCATAGGAAGATTCTCATAAGCTCATTACTGAGTCATTTCAATGTCTCACTGCTGCAACTGAAAGACGTTGGAAATGTTTTAAACGTATCATTTAAAAAGTTAAATAATTAAAAATGTACCTATAAATAACTAGTATATATAGTCTTACAGAGAATATGTATATATATTGTATTGATATAACATAATTAACACTAAAATTTATACCTATTGATAGCCCTTCAAAATACATATGCTGAGGGAAAAGGCTGAGTAGGTAGACTTGCTGGCCTCGCAGACCAACTGTTGGACTTTGTTCTAGTCCCACATGATGGGAAGAAAGAACCAACCCCCTCAGGTTATCCTTATATTCCATATGAGTGCCATGACATGTACGTGCGCATGTATACACTGAGGCACATACACATACACACGAGCACAGACACACGCATGCGCTCACATGTGTGTGTGCGCACACACACACACACACTGTATATAAATGGAAATCAAAAAGACAAAATTGGACACAGAAATAGATATGAATAAATAATCACTTGTAGTAAGCAATATAGGAGTTTTTCTAGACATGCATGAGTTTGCGTGAAGATATCTGAGGAAACTGGTTCATCAAAAGACAGAATAATGAGACTAGGAGTCTAATTTCTTCTTTCAACATTTTCCTATTACAGGCCCCTAAGTTATACTAGAAAGTCCAGAAATCTGAAGATTATTCAGAGCTTCCCCATTAGAGTTATGACAACAACAATCAAAATATTTTGTTTAAACTTTTTTCTCATTTTTATCCTCAAAAAGTTTCTGAGGACGAAAGAGGTCAAGGGGAATACAGGAGGCAGAGGAAGATAAGCAGGAAAAAGAAGGAAGGGAGGAAAACAGATGATAAGGAAAAGAAGTGGGGAGAGGCTTCTAGAGAAAGAAAAGATACAGAGAAACCAGGGAGGGTAGCAGAGGCATGCAGGGAGGTTTTGAGGTCAGAGATGCAGGCTCAGGCAGTGCTGGGTGCTCTGCTGAAGGCCTAGCTCTGAACCAAGCAGCTCACAGGCAAACAATGTAGCGGCTGGCCACACTGCAACCTTTGAGAAAATATTCACTTTGTCTCCCTTAGGATAAATTAATAAATAAAGCACCACTTTTACTGTAAATGAAAGATAGTATTTATATAAGTAACTGTTTTAGAACATATTTCCAGGACAATGTGTCTTTCAAAATAGAAAATGATTAATAGGCACAGTTCACAATTTTTCATAGTAATTTTGGATGTGGTTCATACTTTTCTAATATGACACTTAACAATAAAAAGTGAGAAATAATTAATGAAAATGTGGTCAAACGTGGAAATAAAGAAAACAAAAAAATTCCAGAGTGAATTTCTTCTATTTCAAACAAACAAAAAATAAAAATACATTTATATTTAACACTGAAGAATAGCCGTATAATCTAATTTCTCCATCTTGGCAAGGTGAAATACAGATTGATTTGATTTTACTGTATGTATATCATGGGAAAGAAGCAATATGCCAAAAATAATTCAGTGATTTTCAAAAATATTTCTGAATTAAAGAATATATAAACATATATTGCTATCATTAAAAGTAAATAGAGTGAGATGCAGCAGATTGGGTATAGAGAGATTTAATTGAAGGAAGGCAAGGGAAGAAGACTTAGGGTTCGAGTGGGCCATGAGGAGAGGGAGAGAGGCAGAGAGAGAGAGACCCCTGAGAGAGACCCCAAGAGAGAGAGACCTCTGAGAGAGACCCCTGAGAGAGAGACCCCTGAGAGAGAGAGATCTGAGAGAGAGACCCCTGAGAGAAAGAGAGAGAGAGAGAGAGAGAGAGAGAGAGAGAGAGAGAGAGAGAGAGAGCCCTGAAAGAGAATGCAAAAGAGAGAGGTGAGAGACAGGAGTAGCCAGTTGGCTCTTCTGTATCTGGTGCCTCTGGAACACACCTGGTGGAGGGTAGAAGATGATGATGTCAGAGGTTGCTAAGCAACCTAGAGGCAGAGCAGATCTGCTAGCAGATCAGCTTGTGAACTAGTGTGTGTGTGTGTGTGTGTGTGTGTGTGTTATTATATTTCAATGTATCATAGTAAGTAGCAGCCTGAATTTGTGATCTAAAGTCAGCCAGTTGGAGACTAAGAAAGGAAGATCAGGAACTTAGCACCTTAGCCAGACCTGTGTTTCAAAATAAGAGTAAGTGATTGTCCTTATGTATTTCTGAGTGCTTTCGTTATTTAAAAAGTTACAAAGTTGTCAGTTTAATCACCTTTTCTTTGATAAGCAAAAAGAACAGTTCAAATAAATGGTTCTTGAGGAGGGGGAGTTCAGTCTACAAAAATGCATCCTTTTCCTACAATCATTCAGCTTGAAATCTCTTCAAGGGGCTGGGAATCAGACAGCAACTCTGGGATAGAGAAGGCCAGTGTGGATAGATAGATAGCACAAAGATAGAAGGAAAAGAAAGCACAAGGGAGGGAAGGGAGGAAGGGAAGGGACGAGGGAGGGAGGGAGGGAGGGAGGATGACAGATTGTCTGGAACACACACATCTGTATATAGATATTTTGCACAAATGTGCACCTTCCATGAAGGTGATCACTTCTTGAGAATCTTATTGCTTTCTTGACTAGCTGACCCCTGCTACTGTTTAGTAATCACTTGATTATCTAATTTCACTTAAATATGTGCATTTCTCCGAGTAAACCTGTTCTGTGCATTATGTTCACAAGAGAACTTTCTAGGGTAAGCCTATAAATGGAGGTGTGCCCTGTGTCCCAAGCTTACAGTCAGGTTCCTCCTGAGAAGTAGGATAGGACTTTGTAATTTTATGCTGTTGTGCCTGACTTAGTATTTGGCCAAAGTAAACTGTCTGCTGTCTTTACAGGTCCAATGATTGTTAGTCAGTCCTATCACTGTGCACAATAATTTAATTTTTAAGCTTCTAATGGCTTGTGAGTTCCTTACAGAGTGCTATGATACAAATGTACCTGCCACATCATGGCCATGCTGAAGATTATATATATGCATAGGTCACATACATGGAATGCATTCACATTTTAATTTGATTCTGAAAATCTACCATCTGAAAGATAAGCCAATTAACACACAACTGAATTCTCTACTTTCCTAAATATGTACCAAATACATCTTAAAGATCCTAACAGAGGTAGGAAAATGTGTCTGAACAATTTATAACATTTAATGAAAACTGCTATAATCATCTAAATCCAAATATAAGCATGTGTGTGTGGTGTGCACACATGCGTATGCATGCACACACACACACAGACACACATACACACTGAAATCAACCAACTAGACAACAAACTAAACAACCAAAAAACTGTTGCTATCAATTATATTTTGTTTTCAGATTTCTCAGTAGCCTTATGCAAAAATAACAAAATATAAAAAATATACAATGTGTCCATTTCTGTGATTAATTTTAAATGACACATTTTCTTTATTACCTGTATCTCAGTTCACTTACTATAGAATTGTGTGTTTGCCATCAGGAGCTACCTAGGAACTCACTGACAAAAAGAAGAATGACTCCTTGAGTGCGTGTAGAATTCTTAGTAATAGGCTGTTTATTATATTTAAAAAAATAGTATCACACTGAAAATTTTCTGGATTCACACATAGCTATAGATCTCTAGAGGAATTCACAAGCTTAGTATTAATCCTACTAGCAGATTTTTCTACAAGCTCTAAAACTTGATTACTGCAAAGATCCCAATGGCTGTCCAGTTCATTCAATGAAATCTAGTTCACTATCTGTGGCGCAGAGGTGAGGAGGGAGACCCGCGACACTCTCTGTGAGAAAGGCAGAGCAAAGTCTGATGGGTATACCTTAGTGAGTGTACTAGGAAATACGAGGATATCAGCTAGGCTCTTTAAGAGTGAAAGAAAGAAAACAGTCTACACATCTGAGGGGACTTCTCTCACCTTGCATTTGCTACACTGACAGAGCTAAAACTTACAATGATCTACCACACATGGAGTCCCATTTATCTTTATTTTGTCACCAGACAAATTAAGCAAGAACTGAATGCTTTGCTCCACCAATGAGCACCAGATAATGGAAGACAAGATAGAGCTATGGATACTGAAATGAGAGTAGGAAATTCTGAGATTGTCTCGCGAGGAGTCAGATGTTAAAAGGGAAAATATAGGCATTATTCTCCAGTAAGTAGGAGATAAATTTAGGTTATTTGAAAGTACGTATATAATAAATGTATTTGTGAAATCTTTCTACTCCTCATTTAAGGGTCAGAAAGTTGTTAGGACAGACACACTACCAAGACCACATCTCTCTTCAGGTCAATCTAAAAAGAGACTGTAGGAAGCCGGGCGTGGTGGCGCATGCCTTTAATCCCAGCACTCGGGAGGCAGAGGCGGGCGGATCACTATGAGTTCGAGGCCAGCCTGGTCGACAAAGTGAGTCCAGGACAGCCAAGGCTACACAGAGACCCTGTCTCGAAAAACCAAAAAAAAAAAAAAAAAAAAAAAAAGAGACTGTAGGAGTCATAAAAATGAACAAAAAAATTGTTTGACAAAAGCATGGTGCCTTATTACAACTGAGTTTCATAGCAGCATTTCTGTAAGTGTTGGGTTTGCACATTAAGCGAATCACTTAATTAAACATCCCAATTATGTGTGGGTGATTGAAAAGGTTTTCAGTGTGATGTCAGTCCAATACTTTAATAAATGTGAGCTGGAAAATGTAGTCACAACCTGTAGACGAGAGTTACAGTGGAAATCACCACGCCTGGGTGACAGTGTCCACTACCTCCCAGCTCACGAGCCCTGTTTTGTTTGCTTCAGATACTCAGACAAAGGAAGTCCTGACCTTTCTGCCTTGGCACTTTAAAAAAATGTGACTCCTGTGTAATCAATGCAAAACAGAGCTTCACATTATAGTTCTGTTCTGATCATAACAAACGAGGGTAGGAGATGTCTGATCAATGCTTTCTGCTCTTTCCTGATTTACACCTGCAGTTTACTGTCACATAACAAATGATCACACTGAATTGACAGGTTGTGTCCAAATCCCAAGTTCAGTTGCAGGAATAATGCCTATCATAATAATTGCTTTCCAAAAGCTTCCTGGTTTCGTGGTATTCAAGAGAACTGACAACGAACTGAGTAGTACTCTCAAGCAAGCTTTTATCAAGGACTGAGAGGAGTATTTAAGGAGATCTGGGGTGGACAGTGCCTAGTGCAATCCAATGCCGTCTCTTGGCAGCAGAGAAAGTGTGGCAGGGACAACAGAAAGCAGCAGAGTGCAGCCACAGCTGTGAGCATCCTTTGACTCACAATATTTACCTCTGCTTATTTTTCGCCCTAATTTTTAAGACATGAATTTTAATATTTAGCCATGCAGCTATGCTTTGCTTTGGGAGGTAGTTTGCGCAACTTTACCTTTCTCATAGTCTCAAGCAAACATCTCAGCAGAGGGTGTACCCTGTCCTTTATAACACTGGAAGGGATCAGGCTGCTCATACAGGCATGTCGCTGCAGAGATTACAGACGAGGGGTATATAATATGCTATACCATATGTTTAAAGGCCAGACATGCAACTTCTAATCTCACTCTGGCTAATCAAGCTGCTCAGATTATTTTTGCATACTTCTTTGGTTTAGGCCTTGACATGCCCTTGTTTTTCTTTCTTCTCAAAGCTAAAGTTCCTCTCTTTGATTAGCTGAAACATTTGCATGGTCACTACACATTTTTCATTTTATAAATCATTATGCATTAGCAGTCTTGATCGCCTAGCTTGACTAATCCTGACGAACTGAAATCACAGCTGAAGGTCAAACTCCATCCCAGTGCACATTCATATTCAAACAAATCTGCACCATTGTTCATTAGACTCCTCAAACCGTTGGAAAGAAGTTACTGCATATCTTACCCTTACTCTTATTCTTTTCAAACTTAACCTACACAACGTTAATGCTTAGACAGAAAAGAGCAGAATACAAACAAAATCAATAACACTTCTCAACTGAAGTGTCTGCTTTCGGTTTAAGTTCTGAAAACCTGAATATCATCAGTAATTACATAGAATAGTGCTGAGCTAATAAAGGGAAGAAGTGTACCCTATTAAGTGGTATATTCATAAACAAAACTGCTTTTCTTTCTTTATAT